>NC_043756.1:1367105-1416959 GCF_902148845.1 Salarias fasciatus | reverse complement strand
AACGCCTTCCAGCCAAACTGTGAGTTCCCGTGAATGAATCAAGTGGAAACTGCTTGAAAGTGATAAATCCATCATGTTTAAGCTTCAACAGTCCCAGTTTGAGCAGTTTTTCATGAAATATCCAAAAGTTTCAAAAACGCGCTTCCCAGCCCGAGAGAAAGCAGGTTTCGGCACAGAGCGATGAAAGTTGAAAAACTGTGAGTTCCCGTGAATGAATCAAGTGGAAACTGCTTGAAAGTGATAAATCCATCATGTTTAAGCTTCAACAGTCCCAGTTTGAGCAGTTTTTCATGAAATATCCAAAAGTTTCAAAAACGCGCTTCCCAGCCCGAGAGAAAGCAGGTTTCGGCACAGAGCGATGAAAGTTGAAAAACTGTGAGTTCCCGTGAATGAATCAAGTGGAAACTGCTTGAAAGTGATAAATCCATCATGTTTAAGCTTCAACAGTCCCAGTTTGAGCAGTTTTTCATGAAATATCCAAAAGTTTCAAAAACGCGCTTCCCAGCCCGAGAGAAAGCAGGTTTCGGCACAGAGCGATGAAAGTTGAAAAACTGTGAGTTCCCGTGAATGAATCAAGTGGAAACTGCTTGAAAGTGATAAATCCATCATGTTTAAGCTTCAACAGTCCCAGTTTGAGCAGTTTTTCATGAAATATCCAAAAGTTTCAAAAACGCGCTTCCCAGCCCGAGAGAAAGCAGGTTTCGGCACAGAGCGATGAAAGTTGAAAAACTGTGAGTTCCCGTGAATGAATCAAGTGGAAACTGCTTGAAAGTGATAAATCCATCATGTTTAAGCTTCAACAGTCCCAGTTTGAGCAGTTTTTCATGAAATATCCAAAAGTTTCAAAAACGCGCTTCCCAGCCCGAGAGAAAGCAGGTTTCGGCACAGAGCGATGAAAGTTGAAAAACTGTGAGTTCCCGTGAATGAATCAAGTGGAAACTGCTTGAAAGTGATAAATCCATCATGTTTAAGCTTCAACAGTCCCAGTTTGAGCAGTTTTTCATGAAATATCCAAAAGTTTCAAAAACGCGCTTCCCAGCCCGAGAGAAAGCAGGTTTCGGCACAGAGCGATGAAAGTTGAAAAACTGTGAGTTCCCGTGAATGAATCAAGTGGAAACTGCTTGAAAGTGATAAATCCATCATGTTTAAGCTTCAACAGTCCCAGTTTGAGCAGTTTTTCATGAAATATCCAAAAGTTTCAAAAACGCGCTTCCCAGCCCGAGAGAAAGCAGGTTTCGGCACAGAGCGATGAAAGTTGAAAAACTGTGAGTTCCCGTGAATGAATCAAGTGGAAACTGCTTGAAAGTGATAAATCCATCATGTTTAAGCTTCAACAGTCCCAGTTTGAGCAGTTTTTCATGAAATATCCAAAAGTTTCAAAAACGCGCTTCCCAGCCCGAGAGAAAGCAGGTTTCGGCACAGAGCGATGAAAGTTGAAAAACTGTGAGTTCCCGTGAATGAATCAAGTGGAAACTGCTTGAAAGTGATAAATCCATCATGTTTAAGCTTCAACAGTCCCAGTTTGAGCAGTTTTTCATGAAATATCCAAAAGTTTCAAAAACGCGCTTCCCAGCCCGAGAGAAAGCAGGTTTCGGCACAGAGCGATGAAAGTTGAAAAACTGTGAGTTCCCGTGAATGAATCAAGTGGAAACTGCTTGAAAGTGATAAATCCATCATGTTTAAGCTTCAACAGTCCCAGTTTGAGCAGTTTTTCATGAAATATCCAAAAGTTTCAAAAACGCGCTTCCCAGCCCGAGAGAAAGCAGGTTTCGGCACAGAGCGATGAAAGTTGAAAAACTGTGAGTTCCCGTGAATGAATCAAGTGGAAACTGCTTGAAAGTGATAAATCCATCATGTTTAAGCTTCAACAGTCCCAGTTTGAGCAGTTTTTCATGAAATATCCAAAAGTTTCAAAAACGCGCTTCCCAGCCCGAGAGAAAGCAGGTTTCGGCACAGAGCGATGAAAGTTGAAAAACTGTGAGTTCCCGTGAATGAATCAAGTGGAAACTGCTTGAAAGTGATAAATCCATCATGTTTAAGCTTCAACAGTCCCAGTTTGAGCAGTTTTTCATGAAATATCCAAAAGTTTCAAAAACGCGCTTCCCAGCCCGAGAGAAAGCAGGTTTCGGCACAGAGCGATGAAAGTTGAAAAACTGTGAGTTCCCGTGAATGAATCAAGTGGAAACTGCTTGAAAGTGATAAATCCATCATGTTTAAGCTTCAACAGTCCCAGTTTGAGCAGTTTTTCATGAAATATCCAAAAGTTTCAAAAACGCGCTTCCCAGCCCGAGAGAAAGCAGGTTTCGGCACAGAGCGATGAAAGTTGAAAAACTGTGAGTTCCCGTGAATGAATCAAGTGGAAACTGCTTGAAAGTGATAAATCCATCATGTTTAAGCTTCAACAGTCCCAGTTTGAGCAGTTTTTCATGAAATATCCAAAAGTTTCAAAAACGCGCTTCCCAGCCCGAGAGAAAGCAGGTTTCGGCACAGAGCGATGAAAGTTGAAAAACTGTGAGTTCCCGTGAATGAATCAAGTGGAAACTGCTTGAAAGTGATAAATCCATCATGTTTAAGCTTCAACAGTCCCAGTTTGAGCAGTTTTTCATGAAATATCCAAAAGTTTCAAAAACGCGCTTCCCAGCCCGAGAGAAAGCAGGTTTCGGCACAGAGCGATGAAAGTTGAAAAACTGTGAGTTCCCGTGAATGAATCAAGTGGAAACTGCTTGAAAGTGATAAATCCATCATGTTTAAGCTTCAACAGTCCCAGTTTGAGCAGTTTTTCATGAAATATCCAAAAGTTTCAAAAACGCGCTTCCCAGCCCGAGAGAAAGCAGGTTTCGGCACAGAGCGATGAAAGTTGAAAAACTGTGAGTTCCCGTGAATGAATCAAGTGGAAACTGCTTGAAAGTGATAAATCCATCATGTTTAAGCTTCAACAGTCCCAGTTTGAGCAGTTTTTCATGAAATATCCAAAAGTTTCAAAAACGCGCTTCCCAGCCCGAGAGAAAGCAGGTTTCGGCACAGAGCGATGAAAGTTGAAAAACTGTGAGTTCCCGTGAATGAATCAAGTGGAAACTGCTTGAAAGTGATAAATCCATCATGTTTAAGCTTCAACAGTCCCAGTTTGAGCAGTTTTTCATGAAATATCCAAAAGTTTCAAAAACGCGCTTCCCAGCCCGAGAGAAAGCAGGTTTCGGCACAGAGCGATGAAAGTTGAAAAACTGTGAGTTCCCGTGAATGAATCAAGTGGAAACTGCTTGAAAGTGATAAATCCATCATGTTTAAGCTTCAACAGTCCCAGTTTGAGCAGTTTTTCATGAAATATCCAAAAGTTTCAAAAACGCGCTTCCCAGCCCGAGAGAAAGCAGGTTTCGGCACAGAGCGATGAAAGTTGAAAAACTGTGAGTTCCCGTGAATGAATCAAGTGGAAACTGCTTGAAAGTGATAAATCCATCATGTTTAAGCTTCAACAGTCCCAGTTTGAGCAGTTTTTCATGAAATATCCAAAAGTTTCAAAAACGCGCTTCCCAGCCCGAGAGAAAGCAGGTTTCGGCACAGAGCGATGAAAGTTGAAAAACTGTGAGTTCCCGTGAATGAATCAAGTGGAAACTGCTTGAAAGTGATAAATCCATCATGTTTAAGCTTCAACAGTCCCAGTTTGAGCAGTTTTTCATGAAATATCCAAAAGTTTCAAAAACGCGCTTCCCAGCCCGAGAGAAAGCAGGTTTCGGCACAGAGCGATGAAAGTTGAAAAACTGTGAGTTCCCGTGAATGAATCAAGTGGAAACTGCTTGAAAGTGATAAATCCATCATGTTTAAGCTTCAACAGTCCCAGTTTGAGCAGTTTTTCATGAAATATCCAAAAGTTTCAAAAACGCGCTTCCCAGCCCGAGAGAAAGCAGGTTTCGGCACAGAGCGATGAAAGTTGAAAAACTGTGAGTTCCCGTGAATGAATCAAGTGGAAACTGCTTGAAAGTGATAAATCCATCATGTTTAAGCTTCAACAGTCCCAGTTTGAGCAGTTTTTCATGAAATATCCAAAAGTTTCAAAAACGCGCTTCCCAGCCCGAGAGAAAGCAGGTTTCGGCACAGAGCGATGAAAGTTGAAAAACTGTGAGTTCCCGTGAATGAATCAAGTGGAAACTGCTTGAAAGTGATAAATCCATCATGTTTAAGCTTCAACAGTCCCAGTTTGAGCAGTTTTTCATGAAATATCCAAAAGTTTCAAAAACGCGCTTCCCAGCCCGAGAGAAAGCAGGTTTCGGCACAGAGCGATGAAAGTTGAAAAACTGTGAGTTCCCGTGAATGAATCAAGTGGAAACTGCTTGAAAGTGATAAATCCATCATGTTTAAGCTTCAACAGTCCCAGTTTGAGCAGTTTTTCATGAAATATCCAAAAGTTTCAAAAACGCGCTTCCCAGCCCGAGAGAAAGCAGGTTTCGGCACAGAGCGATGAAAGTTGAAAAACTGTGAGTTCCCGTGAATGAATCAAGTGGAAACTGCTTGAAAGTGATAAATCCATCATGTTTAAGCTTCAACAGTCCCAGTTTGAGCAGTTTTTCATCAAATATCCAAAAGTTTCAAAAACGCGCTTCCCAGCCCGAGAGAAAGCAGGTTTCGGCACAGAGCGATGAAAGTTGAAAAACTGTGAGTTCCCGTGAATGAATCAAGTGGAAACTGCTTGAAAGTGATAAATCCATCATGTTTAAGCTTCAACAGTCCCAGTTTGAGCAGTTTTTCATGAAATATCCAAAAGTTTCAAAAACGCGCTTCCCAGCCCGAGAGAAAGCAGGTTTCGGCACAGAGCGATGAAAGTTGAAAAACTGTGAGTTCCCGTGAATGAATCAAGTGGAAACTGCTTGAAAGTGATAAATCCATCATGTTTAAGCTTCAACAGTCCCAGTTTGAGCAGTTTTTCATGAAATATCCAAAAGTTTCAAAAACGCGCTTCCCAGCCCGAGAGAAAGCAGGTTTCGGCACAGAGCGATGAAAGTTGAAAAACTGTGAGTTCCCGTGAATGAATCAAGTGGAAACTGCTTGAAAGTGATAAATCCATCATGTTTAAGCTTCAACAGTCCCAGTTTGAGCAGTTTTTCATGAAATATCCAAAAGTTTCAAAAACGCGCTTCCCAGCCCGAGAGAAAGCAGGTTTCGGCACAGAGCGATGAAAGTTGAAAAACTGTGAGTTCCCGTGAATGAATCAAGTGGAAACTGCTTGAAAGTGATAAATCCATCATGTTTAAGCTTCAACAGTCCCAGTTTGAGCAGTTTTTCATGAAATATCCAAAAGTTTCAAAAACGCGCTTCCCAGCCCGAGAGAAAGCAGGTTTCGGCACAGAGCGATGAAAGTTGAAAAACTGTGAGTTCCCGTGAATGAATCAAGTGGAAACTGCTTGAAAGTGATAAATCCATCATGTTTAAGCTTCAACAGTCCCAGTTTGAGCAGTTTTTCATGAAATATCCAAAAGTTTCAAAAACGCGCTTCCCAGCCCGAGAGAAAGCAGGTTTCGGCACAGAGCGATGAAAGTTGAAAAACTGTGAGTTCCCGTGAATGAATCAAGTGGAAACTGCTTGAAAGTGATAAATCCATCATGTTTAAGCTTCAACAGTCCCAGTTTGAGCAGTTTTTCATGAAATATCCAAAAGTTTCAAAAACGCGCTTCCCAGCCCGAGAGAAAGCAGGTTTCGGCACAGAGCGATGAAAGTTGAAAAACTGTGAGTTCCCGTGAATGAATCAAGTGGAAACTGCTTGAAAGTGATAAATCCATCATGTTTAAGCTTCAACAGTCCCAGTTTGAGCAGTTTTTCATGAAATATCCAAAAGTTTCAAAAACGCGCTTCCCAGCCCGAGAGAAAGCAGGTTTCGGCACAGAGCGATGAAAGTTGAAAAACTGTGAGTTCCCGTGAATGAATCAAGTGGAAACTGCTTGAAAGTGATAAATCCATCATGTTTAAGCTTCAACAGTCCCAGTTTGAGCAGTTTTTCATGAAATATCCAAAAGTTTCAAAAACGCGCTTCCCAGCCCGAGAGAAAGCAGGTTTCGGCACAGAGCGATGAAAGTTGAAAAACTGTGAGTTCCCGTGAATGAATCAAGTGGAAACTGCTTGAAAGTGATAAATCCATCATGTTTAAGCTTCAACAGTCCCAGTTTGAGCAGTTTTTCATGAAATATCCAAAAGTTTCAAAAACGCGCTTCCCAGCCCGAGAGAAAGCAGGTTTCGGCACAGAGCGATGAAAGTTGAAAAACTGTGAGTTCCCGTGAATGAATCAAGTGGAAACTGCTTGAAAGTGATAAATCCATCATGTTTAAGCTTCAACAGTCCCAGTTTGAGCAGTTTTTCATGAAATATCCAAAAGTTTCAAAAACGCGCTTCCCAGCCCGAGAGAAAGCAGGTTTCGGCACAGAGCGATGAAAGTTGAAAAACTGTGAGTTCCCGTGAATGAATCAAGTGGAAACTGCTTGAAAGTGATAAATCCATCATGTTTAAGCTTCAACAGTCCCAGTTTGAGCAGTTTTTCATGAAATATCCAAAAGTTTCAAAAACGCGCTTCCCAGCCCGAGAGAAAGCAGGTTTCGGCACAGAGCGATGAAAGTTGAAAAACTGTGAGTTCCCGTGAATGAATCAAGTGGAAACTGCTTGAAAGTGATAAATCCATCATGTTTAAGCTTCAACAGTCCCAGTTTGAGCAGTTTTTCATGAAATATCCAAAAGTTTCAAAAACGCGCTTCCCAGCCCGAGAGAAAGCAGGTTTCGGCACAGAGCGATGAAAGTTGAAAAACTGTGAGTTCCCGTGAATGAATCAAGTGGAAACTGCTTGAAAGTGATAAATCCATCATGTTTAAGCTTCAACAGTCCCAGTTTGAGCAGTTTTTCATGAAATATCCAAAAGTTTCAAAAACGCGCTTCCCAGCCCGAGAGAAAGCAGGTTTCGGCACAGAGCGATGAAAGTTGAAAAACTGTGAGTTCCCGTGAATGAATCAAGTGGAAACTGCTTGAAAGTGATAAATCCATCATGTTTAAGCTTCAACAGTCCCAGTTTGAGCAGTTTTTCATGAAATATCCAAAAGTTTCAAAAACGCGCTTCCCAGCCCGAGAGAAAGCAGGTTTCGGCACAGAGCGATGAAAGTTGAAAAACTGTGAGTTCCCGTGAATGAATCAAGTGGAAACTGCTTGAAAGTGATAAATCCATCATGTTTAAGCTTCAACAGTCCCAGTTTGAGCAGTTTTTCATGAAATATCCAAAAGTTTCAAAAACGCGCTTCCCAGCCCGAGAGAAAGCAGGTTTCGGCACAGAGCGATGAAAGTTGAAAAACTGTGAGTTCCCGTGAATGAATCAAGTGGAAACTGCTTGAAAGTGATAAATCCATCATGTTTAAGCTTCAACAGTCCCAGTTTGAGCAGTTTTTCATGAAATATCCAAAAGTTTCAAAAACGCGCTTCCCAGCCCGAGAGAAAGCAGGTTTCGGCACAGAGCGATGAAAGTTGAAAAACTGTGAGTTCCCGTGAATGAATCAAGTGGAAACTGCTTGAAAGTGATAAATCCATCATGTTTAAGCTTCAACAGTCCCAGTTTGAGCAGTTTTTCATGAAATATCCAAAAGTTTCAAAAACGCGCTTCCCAGCCCGAGAGAAAGCAGGTTTCGGCACAGAGCGATGAAAGTTGAAAAACTGTGAGTTCCCGTGAATGAATCAAGTGGAAACTGCTTGAAAGTGATAAATCCATCATGTTTAAGCTTCAACAGTCCCAGTTTGAGCAGTTTTTCATGAAATATCCAAAAGTTTCAAAAACGCGCTTCCCAGCCCGAGAGAAAGCAGGTTTCGGCACAGAGCGATGAAAGTTGAAAAACTGTGAGTTCCCGTGAATGAATCAAGTGGAAACTGCTTGAAAGTGATAAATCCATCATGTTTAAGCTTCAACAGTCCCAGTTTGAGCAGTTTTTCATGAAATATCCAAAAGTTTCAAAAACGCGCTTCCCAGCCCGAGAGAAAGCAGGTTTCGGCACAGAGCGATGAAAGTTGAAAAACTGTGAGTTCCCGTGAATGAATCAAGTGGAAACTGCTTGAAAGTGATAAATCCATCATGTTTAAGCTTCAACAGTCCCAGTTTGAGCAGTTTTTCATGAAATATCCAAAAGTTTCAAAAACGCGCTTCCCAGCCCGAGAGAAAGCAGGTTTCGGCACAGAGCGATGAAAGTTGAAAAACTGTGAGTTCCCGTGAATGAATCAAGTGGAAACTGCTTGAAAGTGATAAATCCATCATGTTTAAGCTTCAACAGTCCCAGTTTGAGCAGTTTTTCATGAAATATCCAAAAGTTTCAAAAACGCGCTTCCCAGCCCGAGAGAAAGCAGGTTTCGGCACAGAGCGATGAAAGTTGAAAAACTGTGAGTTCCCGTGAATGAATCAAGTGGAAACTGCTTGAAAGTGATAAATCCATCATGTTTAAGCTTCAACAGTCCCAGTTTGAGCAGTTTTTCATGAAATATCCAAAAGTTTCAAAAACGCGCTTCCCAGCCCGAGAGAAAGCAGGTTTCGGCACAGAGCGATGAAAGTTGAAAAACTGTGAGTTCCCGTGAATGAATCAAGTGGAAACTGCTTGAAAGTGATAAATCCATCATGTTTAAGCTTCAACAGTCCCAGTTTGAGCAGTTTTTCATGAAATATCCAAAAGTTTCAAAAACGCGCTTCCCAGCCCGAGAGAAAGCAGGTTTCGGCACAGAGCGATGAAAGTTGAAAAACTGTGAGTTCCCGTGAATGAATCAAGTGGAAACTGCTTGAAAGTGATAAATCCATCATGTTTAAGCTTCAACAGTCCCAGTTTGAGCAGTTTTTCATGAAATATCCAAAAGTTTCAAAAACGCGCTTCCCAGCCCGAGAGAAAGCAGGTTTCGGCACAGAGCGATGAAAGTTGAAAAACTGTGAGTTCCCGTGAATGAATCAAGTGGAAACTGCTTGAAAGTGATAAATCCATCATGTTTAAGCTTCAACAGTCCCAGTTTGAGCAGTTTTTCATGAAATATCCAAAAGTTTCAAAAACGCGCTTCCCAGCCCGAGAGAAAGCAGGTTTCGGCACAGAGCGATGAAAGTTGAAAAACTGTGAGTTCCCGTGAATGAATCAAGTGGAAACTGCTTGAAAGTGATAAATCCATCATGTTTAAGCGTCAACAGTCCCAGTTTGAGCAGTTTTTCAGGAAATATCCAAAAGTTCAAAAACGCGCTTCCCAGCCCGAGAGAAAGCAGGTTTCGGCACAGAGCGATGAAAGTTGAAAAACTGTGAGTTCCCGTGAATGAATCAAGTGGAAACTGCTTGAAAGTGATAAATCCATCATGTTTAAGCTTCAACAGTCCCAGTTTGAGCAGTTTTTCATGAATATCCAAAAGTTTCAAAAACGCGCTTCCCAGCCCGAGAGAAAGCAGGTTTCGGCACAGAGCGATGAAAGTTGAAAAACTGTCAGTTCCCGTGAATGAATCAAGTGGAAACTGTTTGAAAGTGATAAATCCATCATGTTTAAGCTGCAACAGTCCCAGTTTGAGCAGTTTTTCATGAAATATCCAAAGTTTCAAAAACGCGCTTCCCAGCCAAACTGTGAGTTCCCGTGAATGAATCAAGTGGAAATTGCTTGAAAGTGATAAATCCATCATGTTTAAGCTGCAACAGTCCCAGTTTGAGCAGTTTTTCATGAAATATCCAAAAGTTTCAAAAACGCGCTTCCCAGCCCGAGAGAAAGCAGGTTTCGGCACAGAGCGATGAAAGTTGAAAAACTGTCAGTTCCCGTGAATGAATCAAGTGGAAACTGCTTGAAAGTGAAACATCCATCATGTTTAAGCTTCAACAGTCCCAGTTTGAGCAGTTTTTCATGAAATATCCAAAAGTTTCAAAAACGCGCTTCCCAGCCCGAGAGAAAGCAGGTTTCGGCACAGAGCGATGAAAGTTGAAAAACTGTGAGTTCCCGTGAATGAATCAAGTGGAAACTGCTTGAAATTGATAAATCCATCATGTTTAAGCTTCAACAGTCCCAGTTTGAGCAGTTTTTCATGAAATATCCAAAAGTTTCAAAAACACGCTTCCCAGCCCGAGAGAAAGCAGGTTTCGGCACAGAGCGATGAAAGTTGAAAAACTGTGAGTTCCCGTGAATGAATCAAGTGGAAACTGCTTGAAAGTGATAAATCCATCATGTTTAAGCTGCAACAGTCCCAGTTTGAGCAGTTTTTCATGAAATATCCAAAAGTTTCAAAACGCGCTTCCCAGCCCGAGAGAAAGCAGGTTTCGGCACAGAGCGATGAAAGTTGAAAAACTGTGAGTTCCCGTGAATGAATCAAGTGGAAACTGCTTGAAAGTGATAATCCATCATGTTTAAGCTTCAACAGTCCCAGTTTGAGCAGTTTTTCATGAAATATCCAAAAGTTTCAAAAACGCGCTTCCCAGCCCGAGAGAAAGCAGGTTTCGGCACAGAGCGATGAAAGTTGAAAAACTGTGAGTTCCCGTGAATGAATCAAGTGGAAACTGCTTGAAAGTGATAAATCCATCATGTTTAAGCTTCAACAGTCCCAGTTTGAGCAGTTTTTCATGAAATATCCAAAAGTTTCAAAAACGCGCTTCCCAGCCCGAGAGAAAGCAGGTTTCGGCACAGAGCGATGAAAGTTGAAAAAACTGTCAGTTCCCGTGAATGAATCAAGTGGAAACTGCTTGAAAGTGATAAATCCATCATGTTTAAGCTTCAACAGTCCCAGTTTGAGCAGTTTTTCATGAAATATCCAAAAGTTTCAAAAACGCGCTTCCCAGCCAAACTGTGAGTTCCCGTGAATGAATCAAGTGGAAATTGCTTGAAAGTGATAAATCCATCATGTTTAAGCTGCAACAGTCCCAGTTTGAGCAGTTTTTCATGAAATATCCAAAAGTTTCAAAAACGCGCTTCCCAGCCCGAGAGAAAGCAGGTTTCGGCACAGAGCGATGAAAGTTGA
The DNA here is from genome assembly GCF_902148845.1 of Salarias fasciatus. Classification (NCBI taxonomy): domain Eukaryota; kingdom Metazoa; phylum Chordata; class Actinopteri; order Blenniiformes; family Blenniidae; genus Salarias; species Salarias fasciatus. Next base: position 1,405,996 of record NC_043756.1, on the reverse strand, counting down.
AAAACTGTCAGTTCCCGTGAATGAATCAAGTGGAAACTGCTTGAAAGTGAAACATCCATCATGTTTAAGCTTCAACAGTCCCAGTTTGAGCAGTTTTTCATGAAATATCCAAAAGTTTCAAAAACGCGCTTCCCAGCCCGAGAGAAAGCAGGTTTCGGCACAGAGCGATGAAAGTTGAAAAACTGTGAGTTCCCGTGAATGAATCAAGTGGAAACTGCTTGAAAGTGATAAATCCATCATGTTTAAGCTTCAACAGTCCCAGTTTGAGCAGTTTTTCATGAAATATCCAAAAGTTTCAAAAACGCGCTTCCCAGCCCGAGAGAAAGCAGGTTTCGGCACAGAGCGATGAAAGTTGAAAAACTGGGAGTTCCTGTGAATGAATCAAGTGGAAACTGCTTGAAAGTGATAAATCCATCATGTTTAAGCTTCAACAGTCCCAGTTTGAGCAGTTTTTCATGAAATATCCAAAAGTTTCAAAAACGCGCTTCCCAGCCCGAGAGAAAGCAGGTTTCGGCACAGAGCGATGTAAGTTGAAAAACTGTGAGTTCCCGTGAATGAATCAAGTGGAAACTGCTTGAAAGTGATAAATCCATCATGTTTAAGCTTCAACAGTCCCAGTTTGAGCAGTTTTTCATGAAATATCCAAAAGTTTCAAAAACGCGCTTCCCAGCCCGAGAGAAAGCAGGTTTCGGCACAGAGCGATGAAAGTTGAAAAACTGTGAGTTCCCGTGAATGAATCAAGTGGAAACTGCTTGAAAGTGATAAATCCATCATGTTAAGCTTCAACAGTCCCAGTTTGAGCAGTTTTTCATGAAATATCCAAAAGTTTCAAAAACGCGCTTCCCAGCCCGAGAGAAAGCAGGTTTCGGCACAGAGCGATGAAAGTTGAAAAACTGTGAGTTCCTGTGAATGAATCAAGTGGAAACTGCTTGAAAGTGATAAATCCATCATGTTTAAGCTGCAACAGTCCCAGTTTGAGCAGTTTTTCATGAAATATCCAAAAGTTTCAAAAACGCGCTTCCCAGCCCGAGAGAAAGCAGGTTTCGGCACAGTGCGATGAAAGTTGAAAAACTGCGAGTTCCCGTGAATGAATCAAGTGGAAACTGCTTGAAAGTGATAAATCCATCATGTTTAAGCTGCAACAGTCCCAGTTTGAGCAGTTTTTCATGAAATATCCAAAAGTTTCAAAAACGCGCTTCCCAGCCCGAGAGAAAGCAGGTTTCGGCACAGAGCGATGAAAGTTGAAAAACTGTGAGTTCCCGTGAATGAATCAAGTGGAAACTGCTTGAAAGTGTTAAATCCATCATGTTTAAGCTTCAACAGTCCCAGTTTGAGCAGTTTTTCATGAAATATCCAAAAGTTTCAAAAACGCGCTTCCCAGCCCGAGAGAAAGCAGGTTTCGGCACAGAGCGATGAAAGTTGAAAAACTGTCAGTTCCCGTGAATGAATCAAGTGGAAACTGCTTGAAAGTGATAAATCCATCATGTTTAAGCTTCAACAGTCCCAGTTTGAGCAGTTTTTCATGAAATATCCAAAAGTTTCAAAAACGCGCTTCCCAGCCCGAGAGAAAGCAGGTTTCGGCACAGAGCGATGAAAGTTGAAAAACTGGGAGTTCCTGTGAATGAATCAAGTGGAAACTGCTTGAAAGTGATAAATCCATCATGTTTAAGCTTCAACAGTCCCAGTTTGAGCAGTTTTTCATGAAATATCCAAAAGTTTCAAAAACGCGCTTCCCAGCCCGAGAGAAAGCAGGTTTCGGCACAGAGCGATGTAAGTTGAAAAACTGTGAGTTCCCGTGAATGAATCAAGTGGAAACTGCTTGAAAGTGATAAATCCATCATGTTTAAGCTTCAACAGTCCCAGTTTGAGCAGTTTTTCTTGAAATATCCAAAAGTTTCAAAAACGCGCTTCCCAGCCCGAGAGAAAGCAGGTTTCGGCACAGAGCGATGAAAGTTGAAAAACTGTCAGTTCCCGTGAATGAATCAAGTGGAAACTGCTTGAAAGTGATAAATCCATCATGTTTAAGCTTCAACAGTCCCAGTTTGAGCAGTTTTTCATGAAATATCCAAAAGTTTCAAAAACGCGCTTCCCAGCCCGAGAGAAAGCAGGTTTCGGCACAGAGCGATGAAAGTTGAAAAACTGTGAGTTCCTGTGAATGAATCAAGTGGAAACTGCTTGAAAGTGATAAATCCATCATGTTTAAGCTGCAACAGTCCCAGTTTGAGCAGTTTTTCATGAAATATCCAAAAGTTTCAAAAACGCGCTTCCCAGCCCGAGAGAAAGCAGGTTTCGGCACAGAGCGATGAAAGTTGAAAAACTGTGAGTTCCCGTGAATGAATCAAGTGGAAACTGCTTGAAAGTGTTAAATCCATCATGTTTAAGCTTCAACAGTCCCAGTTTGAGCAGTTTTTCATGAAATATCCAAAAGTTTCAAAAACGCGCTTCCCAGCCCGAGAGAAAGCAGGTTTCGGCACAGAGCGATGAAAGTTGAAAAACTGTCAGTTCCCGTGAATGAATCAAGTGGAAACTGCTTGAAAGTGATAAATCCATCATGTTTAAGCTGCAACAGTCCCAGTTTGAGCAGTTTTTCATGAAATATCCAAAAGTTTCAAAAACGCGCTTCCCAGCCCGAGAGAAAGCAGGTTTCGGCACAGAGCGATGAAAGTTGAAAAACTGTGAGTTCCCGTGAATGAATCAAGTGGAAACTGCTTGAAAGTGATAAATCCATCATGTTTAAGCTTCAACAGTCCCAGTTTGAGCAGTTTTTCATGAAATATCCAAAAGTTTCAAAAACGCGCTTCCCAGCCCGAGAGAAAGAAGGTTTCGGCACAGAGCGATGAAAGTTGAAAAACTGTGAGTTCCCGTGAATGAATCAAGTGGAAACTGCTTGAAAGTGATAAATCCATCATGTTTAAGCTTCAACAGTCCCAGTTTGAGCAGTTTTTCATGAAATATCCAAAAGGTCAAAACCGCGCTCCCCACCTCGAGAGAAAGCGGTTTTGGGTAAAGAGTGATGAAAGCTGAAAAACTGTGAGTTCCCGTGAATGAATCAAGCTGGGGAGCCTACTCGCTGGTCTCTCGACGCAAGGCCCTAGGCCTTAGGCGCAAGACTCTCGACGCAAGGCGCTGGACTCTAGACGCTATGCGCAAGACGTTAGGCGCAGGACTCTAGACACTTGACGCTCGGCGCTAGGCGCTAGACTCTAAACGCGAGGCGCTGGACTCCAGACTCTAGATGCCAGGGCCTGGACTCTTGACGCTACGCGCTGGACTCCAGACGCTAGGTGGTCGGCGCCATACTCGAGACACGAGGCACAAGGCGCTGGACTCTAGAGACTTGACGCCAGGCGCTGGACTCTAGAGACTTGACCCAAGGCGCAAGGCGCTAGACTGTAGACACTAGAAGTTAGGCGCTGTAGTCTCAGCGCTAGACTCTAGACGCCAGGCGCTGGACTCCAGACACTTGACACCAGGGGCTAGACTCTAGACCTTAGGCGCTGCACTCTGGACGCTAGTCGCTGGACTCTAGAAGCCTGACAATTGGCGCTGGACTCTACACGCTGGGCGCTGGAATCGAGACGTTAGGCGCTGGACTCCAGACACTTGACGCTAGGCGCTAGACTGTAGACCTTAGGCGCGGGACTCTAGACGCTAGTCGCTGGACTCTAGAAGCCTGACAATTGGCGCTGGACTCTACATGCTGGGCGCTGGAATCGAGACGTTAGGCGCTGGACTCCAGACACTTGACGCTAGGCGCTAGACTGTAGACCTTAGGCGCGGGACTCTAGACGCTAGTCGCTGGACTCTAGAAGCCTGACAATTGGCGCTGGACTCTACATGCTGGGCGCTGGAATCGAGACGTTAGGCGCTGGACTCCAGACACTTGACGCTAGGCGCTAGACTGTAGACCTTAGGCGCGGGACTCTAGACGCTAGTCGCTGGACTCTAGAAGCCTGACAATTGGCGCTGGACTCTACACCCTGGGCGCTGGAATCGAGACGTTAGGCGCTGGACTCTACACGCTAGGCGCTGGACTGAAGACACTTGAGGCTAGGCGCTGGACTCTAAAAACTTGACACGAGGCGCTAGATTCTAGACAGTAGGCGCTGAACTCTAGACGCTAGGCGCTGGACTCTAGATGCTAGGCGCTGGACTCTCGATGCTTGACACCAGGCACTGGATGTTAGACACTTGACGCTGGACTCTAGACAATAGCCGCTATGCTCTGGAGTGTAGACACTTGACGCTAGGCGCAAGACTCTGGACGCTAGGTGCTAGGCGTGTCGGGTTCAAAGACACTTCAAACGTTAAACAATCCAAACAGTGAACACTCAGAGACGAGATTTGGGTTTTGGCTGCATCTGCAGATGGGGGAGAGTACAATGTTCGCTCACAGCACGACTCAGTGACTGTATCAGAGAAATTAAAACCTGGATGACTACGAACTATCTCCGTCTTAATCCTGGCAAAACAGAGGTCATTATACTCGGCCCCCATAAACTGAGAGAGTGTCTATCTGAACAGATTATCACTGTAACTAAACTAAACTAAACTAAATTAAACTAAACTAAACTAAACTAAACTAAACTAAACTAAACTAAACTAAACTAAACCAAACTAAACTAAACTAAATTAAACTAAACTAAACTAAACTAAACTAAACTAAACTAAGCTAAGCTAAACTAAACTAAACTATCTAAACTATACTAACTAAATACTAGTTTAAATACTAAACTATCCACAAAGCTGCCCCAGGAGCTAGAATGCTGTGGGACGTACGGTGCGCTGAGCCCTATCCTCTAATGTCTGAATGTTATTCCCTTTAGTCCGTTCATTGCTTTTCACCTGTTGTCCCCCCCTTCGAGGGGGAGTCTTCTCCAGTTTCAGTTGCTGACTCCACTGTGGGCCGACGATCAAGCTCCGTCTGGACCGGGAGGACACTCCTGTCGGTGTTGTGCCAATGGACTGGCTTTGGTTCTACTTCTGGGATCCGTGGTTCTTGTGCTGGACCGTCCAATGGACTGACCTAAACATAGTCCTAAGCTTTACTACTTATTGTCTCATGCTTGCTGTTGCCAAAGCTGTCCATCCCTGGGAGTGGGATCCATCCAAACTATGGAGATTTCTTCTTTTCCCACTGGGTTTTTGGAGTTTTTTCTTGCCGGATGTGAGGGTCTAATGTGGTGGTTGCTTCGTTTTGTCTCATTACTGTGAATTTGACATATTAACATTATGCTTATTCGCTGTTTTTATTTTTACCAACCAATACAACATCTTGAAACCCACTGCGGCAACTGTTGTGATACTGGGCTATACAAAAATGAATTGATTGAATTGAAAATTGAAGTTATAAATCCATCATACTTAAGCTTCAACAATCCCAGTTTGAGCAGTTTCTCATAAAATATCCAAAAGTTTCAAAAATGAGCTCCCCAGCTTGAGAAACAGCTGTTTTGAGAACACAGTGATGACAGTTGAAAAACTGTGAGTTCCCGTGAATGAAACAAGTGGAAACTGCTGATAAATCCATCATATTTAAGCTTCAACACTCCCAGTTTGAGAAGTTTTTCATGAAATATCCAAAGAGTTTATAAAACGCTCTCCTCTGCTAGAGAGAAACCTGCTTTGGGCACACTGATGAAAGTTGAAAAAGTGTGAGTTCCCAAGAATGAAACAAGTGGAAACTGCTTGTAAGTGATAAATCCATCATATTTAAGCTTCAATAATCCCAGTTTGAGCAGTTTTTCATGAAATATCCAAAAAGTTTCAAAAACGCTCTCTTCAGCTCGAGAAAATGCTGTTTTGGGCACAGTGATCAAACTTTGAAAAGTGTGAGTTCCTGAGAGAGAAACAAGGGGAACTGCTTGTAAGTGTTTAATTTTATTTCTGTTGTCTATGTTTCCTTTAGGGAACATAATTAGAAGCCACCATATCAATTTTCATTGCTATGCAGATGACACACAATTGTATTTATCTATGAAAACTGATCAAACTAATCAAATAGACAGACTCAGTGACTGTATCAGAGAAATTAAAACCTGGTTGACTACGAACTATCTCCGTCTTAATCCTGGCAAAACAGAGGTCATTATACTAGGCCCCCATAAACTGAAGGAGTGTCTATCTGAACAGATTATCACCTTAGATAACATCAGTGTATCCTCCTCCTCCACTGTCAGGAACCTTGGGGTCTTATTTGATCAAGATATCTCCTTTAAAGCACACATCAACCTGGCTTGTAAAACAGCATATTTCCACTTGCGCAACATAGCTACAAATATGAAACATTCTACCTAGAAGCGATGCAGAAAAACTCATCCATGCATTTGTTTCTACTAGACTGGACTACTGCAACTCCCTTCTTGCAGCCTGCCCAAAAAGTGTATTAAAAAACTTTCAGTTGGTCCAAAATGCGGCCGCCAGATTATTAACCGGAACTCGAAGACGCGAACACATTACTCCCGTTCTAAAATCTCTTCACTGGTTTCCTGTCGAGTTTAGAGTTAGATTTAAAATCCTTCTCCTCACTTACAAAATCCTAAATGGGATGGCTCCGACCTATCTCCAAGATGCTTTAACCCTTATCAACCAATCAGAGCACTTCGCTCTCAAAATGCAGGGTTACTGGTGACTCCGAGGGTCTCTAAATGGACATTAGGTGGAAGAGCCTTTAGCTATCAGGCGCCGTTTTTATTGAACCAGCTTACAAGTGGTGTCAAAGAGGCAGACACAGTCTCCACATTCAAGGTTAGGCTCAAGACGTTTCTCTTCAATGCAGTCTTTGATCAGGTCAGTTGGGGATTCTAAACTAAACTAAACTAAACTAAACTAAACTAAACTAAACTAAACTAAACTATACTAACGAAATACTAGTTTAAATACTAAACTATCCACAAAGCTAGAATGCTGTGGGACGTACGGTGCACTGAGCCCTATCCTTTAATGTCTGAATGTTATTCCCTTTAGTCCGTTCATTGCTTTTCACCTGTTGTCCCCCCCTTCGAGGGGGAGTCTTCTCCAGTTTCAGTTGCTGACTCCACTATGGGCCGATGATCAAGCTCCGTCCGGACCGGGAGGACACTCCTGTCAGTGCTGTGCCCGTGGACTGGCTTTGGTTCTACTTCTGGGATCCGTGGTTCTTGTGCTGGACCGTCCAACGGACTGTACTCAACATAGTCCTAAGCTTTACTTCTTATTGTCTCATGCTAGCTGTTGCCCAGGCTGTCCATCCCTGGGAGTGGGATCCCTCCATACTGTGGAGATTTCTTCTTTTCCCACTGGGTTTGTGGAGTTTTTTTCTTGCCGGATGTGAGGGTCTAAGGCAGTGGTTGCTTCGTTTTGTCTCGTTACTGTGAATTTGACATATTAACATTATGCTTATTCACTGTTTTTATTTTTACCAACCAATTTAACATCTTGAAGCCCTCTGTGGCAACTGTTGCTGTGATACTGGGCTATACAAAAATGAATTGATTGAATTGAAAATTGAAGTGAAATGAAGTGAAGTGAAGTGAAAATTGAATCCATCATATTTAATATCCAAAAGTTCCAAAAATGAGCTCCCCAGCTTGAGAAACAGCTGTTTTGAGAACACAGTGATGAAAGTTGAAAAACTGTGAGTTCCCGTGAATGAAACCAGTGGATAGCGTCTTGAGTCCAGCGCTCAGTGCCTACCGCCTAGCATTTAGAGACCAGGGCCTAGGGTCTGCAGTCCAGCGCCTTGCGTCTGGAGTCCAGCGCCTTTTTCGTCTGGAGTCCAGCGCCTTGCGTGTAGAGCCTAGCGCCTAGCGTCTATAGTCAATTGCCTAGCATCAAGTGTCTACAGTCCAGCGCCTAGCGTCCAGAATCTAGTGCCTAGCGTCAAGTGTCTAGAGTCCAGCGCCTACCGTCTAGCATCTACAGTCTAGCGCCTTGTGCCTAGCGTCAAGTGTCTAGAGTCCAGCACCTAGCGTCAAGTGTCTGGAGTCCAGCGCCTAGCGTCTGGAGTCTAGCGCCTAGACTACAGCCCCTACCCTCTAGCGTCTACAGTCTAGCGCCTTGCGCCTTGCGTCAAGTCTCGAGAGTCCAGTGCCTAGCGCCTAGTGTCTTGAGTACGGCGCCTACCACCTAGCGTCTAGAGTCCAGCGCATAGCGTCGAGACTCCAGGCCCTGGCATCTAGAGTATGGAGTCCAGTGCCTAACGAATTGCGCATAGCGTCTGGAGTCCAGCACCTTGTGTCTAGAGTCTTGCGCCTAACGCCTAGAGCCTTGCGTCACGAGACCAGCGAGTAGGATCTAGAGTCCAGCGTCAAGTGTCTAACATCCAGCACCTGGCGTCAAGCATCGAGAGTCCAGTGTCTGGCGTCTAGAGTCCAGCGCCTAGTGTCTAGAGTCCAGCCTCAAGTGTCTGGAGTACAGCGCCTAGCGTCTATAATCTAGCGCCTAGCGTCAAGTGTCTAGAGTCCAGTGCCTAGTGTCTAGAGTACAGCCCCTACCGTCTGGCGTTGACAGTCTAGCGCCTTGCGCCTCGCGTCAAGTTTCTGGAGTAAGCGCCTTGCCTCAAGTGTCTTCAGTCCAGCACCTAGCGTGTAGAGTCCAGCACCAATTGTCAAGCTTCTCGAGTCCAGCGCCTAGCATCTAGAGTCCAGCACCTAGGGTCTAGAGTCGAGCGCCTCGCGTCAAGTGTCTGGAGTCCAGCGCCTAGCGTCAAGTGTCGAGGGACCAGCGCATAGTGTGTAGAGTCCAGCGCCTAGCGTCTTGAGTCCAGTGTCTGGCGTCGAGAGTCTAGCGTCTCGCGACTATAGTCAATTGCCTAGCATCAAGTGTCTAGAGTCCCGCGCCTAGCGTCAAGTGTCTAGACTCCAGCGCCTAGCATCAAGTGTCTACGGTCCTGCGCATATCGTGTAGAGTCCAGCGCCTGGACTACAGCCCCTACCCTCTAGCGTCTACAGTCGAGCGTCTTGTGACTTGCGTAAGGTCTCTGGTGTCCAGCGCCCGGCGTCAAGTGTCTACGGTCCTGCTCATAGCGTGCAGAGTCCAGCGCCTAGCGTCTAGAGTTCAGTGCCTAGCGTCTAGAAACTAGCGCCTAGAAATTAGCGCCTAGCGTCAAGTGTCTAGAGTCCAGCGTCTAGAGTCTAGCATCTGGAGTACAGCCCCTACCGTCTAACGTCTAAAGTCTAGAGCCTTGCGCCTAGCGTCAAGGTTCTAGAGTCCAGCGCCTGGCATCAAGTGTCTAGGGTCCAGCGCATAGTGTGTAGAGTCCAGCGCCTAGCATCTTGAGTCCAGCGCCTAGCGTCTAGAGTCTAGCGTCTGGAGTACAGCCCCTACCGTTCAACGTGTACAGTCTAGCGCCTCGCACCTAGCGTCAAGGTTCTAGAGTCCAGCGCCTAGCCTTAAGTTTCTTCAGTCCAGCGCCTAGTGTGTAGAGTCCAGCACCGAACGTCTAAATTCCAGCGCCCAGTGTGTAGAGTCCAGCGCCAATTGTCAAGCTTCTAGAGTCCAGCGCCTAGCATCTAGAGTGCAGCGCCTAGGGTCTAGAGTCTATCGCCTAGCGTCAAGTGTCTGGAGTCCAGCGCCTAGCGTCTAGAGTCTAGCGCCTAGACTACAGCCTCTACCCTCTCATGTCTACAGTCGAGCGCCTTGCGCCTTGCGTCAGGTCTCTAGAGTCCAGTGCCTGGCGTGAAGTCTCTGGAGTCCAGCGCCTAGCGCCTATTGTACGGCGCCTACCACCTAGCGTCTTGAGTCCAGTGCGTAGTGTCGAGAGTCCAGGCCCTGGCATCTGGAGTATGGAGTCCAGTGCCTAGCGTTTAGAGTCTAGCGCCTAGCGTAAAGTGTCTAGAGTCCAGTGCCTAACGCCTTGCGCATCGCGTCTAGATTCCAGCGTCTGGCGTCTGAAGTCCTGCGCCTAGCATCTGGAGTCCAGCGTCAAGTGTCTGGAGTCCAACGCCTAGCGCCTAGTGTCTAGAGTCCAGCGTCAAGTGTCGAGAGTTCAGGACCTAGCATCTAGTGTCTATAGTAAAGCACCTCGCGTCTAGCGTCTATAGTCCAGTGCCTAGCGTCTAAAGTCCAGATTCAAGTGTCTAGGGTCCACGCTTAGCGTGTAGAGTCCAGTGCCGAGCGTCTAGTGTCTAGAGTCCAGCGCCTAGCGTCTAGTGTCTAGAGTCCAGCGCCTAACGCCTTGCGTTTAGAGTCCAGCGTCGAGTGTCTAGCGTATAGAGTGTGGCGCTTAGCACCTAGCGTCTAGAGTCCAGTGTGTTACAGCGTAATGACACGCGTGTTAGTGTAATCACATGCGTATTACTACGTAATGGCATGCGTGTTGGAGTAATCACATGCGTGTTACAGCGTAATGGCATGTATGTTTGAGTAATCACATGTATGTTACAGCGTAATGACATGCGTGTTAGTGTAATCACATGCGTATTACAGCGTAATCACATGCATGTCAGTGTAATGACATGTGTGTTAAAGTGTAATGACATGCGTGTTAGTGTAATCACATGCGTGTTCTAGCATAATTACATGTGTGTTACAGCATAACGACATGCGTGTTAGAGTAATGTCATGTGTGTTATAGAGTAATGACATGCGTGTTAGTGTAATGATATGTGTGTTGCAGTGTAATGACATGCGTGTTATAGCATAATGGCATGCATGTTAGAGTAAGCACATGCATGTTACAGCGTAATGACGTGTGTTAGTGTAATGACATGTGTGTTACAGCGTGTTAGTGTAATGACATGTGTGTTAGTGTAAGGAGATGTGTGTCACAGTGTAATGACATGCGTGTTAGTGTAATCACATGCGTATTACTGCGTAATGGCATGCGTGTTGGAGTAATCACATGCGTGTTACAGCGCAATGGCATGCGTGTTAGAGTAATCACATGCATATTTCAGCGTAATGACATGCATGTTAGAGTAATCACATGCGTGTTATAGCGTTATGGCATGCATGTTAGAGTAGTCACATGCGTGTTACAGCGTTATGGCATGCGTGTTTGAGTAATGACATGTGTGTTACAGCATAATGACATGCGTGTTAGTGTAACCACATGCGTTTTACAGCGTAAACACATGCGTGTTACAGTGTAATGACATGCGTGTTAGTGTAATGACGTGTGTTACAGCGTGATGACATGCGTGTTAGTGTAATGCCATGTGTTAGTGTAATCACATGCGTGTTCTAGCATAATTACATGTGTGTTACAGCATAACGACATGCGTGTTAGAGTAATGTCATGTGTGTTACAGAGTAATGACATGCGTGTTAGTGTAATGATATGCGTGTTACAGTGTAATGACATGCGTGTTATAGCATAATGGCATGCATGTTAGAGTAAGCACATGCCTGTTACAGCGTAATGACGTGTGTTACAGTGTAATGACATGCGTGTTAGCGTAATGACATGCGTGCTACAGCGTAATGACATGCGTGTTAGTGTAATCACGTGTGTTACAGTGTAATCACATGCGTGTTACAGTGTAATCACATGCGTGTTACAGCATAATTACATGTGTGTTACAGCATAATGGCATGAGTGTTAGAGTAATGACATGCGTGTTAACGTAATGACGTGTGTTACAGTAAAATGACATACGTGTTAGTGTAACCACATGAGTTTTACAGCGTAAACACATGCGTGTTACAGCGCAATGGCATGCGTGTTAGAGTAATCACATGCATATTTCAGTGTAATGACATGCGTGTTAGAGTAATCACATGCATGTTATAACGTTATGGCATGCGTGTTAGAGTAATCACATGCGTGTTACAGCGTTATGGCGTGCGTGTTTGAGTAATGACGTGTGTTACAGCATGATGACATGCGTGTTAGTGTAACCACATGCGTTTTACAGCGTAAACACATGCGTGTTACAGTGTAATGACATGCGTGTTAGTGTAATGACGTGTGTTACAGCGTGATGACATGCGTGTTAGTGTAATCACATGCGTGTTACAGCGCAATGGCATGTGTGTTAGAGTAATGACATGTGTTAGTGTAATCACATGCGTGTGCCAGCATAATTACATGTGTGTTACAGCATAATGACATGCGTGTTAGAGTAATGACATGTCAATCAATCAATCAATCCATTTATTTTTGTATAGCCCAGTATCACAACAACAGTTGCCTCAGAGGGCTTCAACATGTTACATTGATTGGTAAAAATAAAAACAGTGAATAAGTATAAAATGAATGTGTCAAATTCACAGTAACGAGACAAAACGAAGCAACCACCGCCTTAGACCCTCACGTTATCTAAGGTGATAATCTGTTCAGATAGACACTCTCTCAGTTTATGGGGGCCTAGTATAATGACCTCTGTTTTGCCAGGATTAAGACGGAGATAGTTCGTAGTCATCCAGGATTTAATTTCTCTGCTCCAGTCACTGAGTCTGTCTATTTGATTAGTTTGATCAGGTTTCATAGATAAATACAATTGTGTGTCATCTGTATAACAATGAAAATTGATATCGTGCTTTCTAATTATGTTCCCTAAAGGAAGCATATATAACAGAAATAATAAATGAAGAAATAAAGAAATAAGTAATGACGTGTGTTACAGCGTGATGACATGCGTGTTAGTGTAATCACATGCGTGTGCCAGCATAATTGCATGTGTGTTACAGCATAATGACATGCGTGTTAGAGTAATGACATGTCAATCAATCAATCAATCAATTTATTTTTGTATAGCCCAGTATCACAACAACAGTTGCCTCAGAGGGCTTCAAGATGTTACATTTATTGGTAAAAATAAAAACAGTGAATAAGCAATATGTCAAATTCACAGTAACGAGACAAAACGAAGCAACCACCGCCTTGGACCCTCACATCCGGCAAGAAAAAACTCCAAAAACCCAGTGGGAAAAGAAGAAATCTTGGGGAGAACCACAGTACGGAGCGATCCCTCTCCCAGGGACGGACAGCTTTGGCAACAGCTAGCATGAGACAATAAAAAGTAAAGCCCAGGACTATGTTGAGTACAGTCCGTTGGACGGTCCAGCACAGGAACTACGGATCCCAGAGGTAGAACTGAAGCCAGTCCGCGGGCAGGACCGACAGGAGTGTCCTCCTGGTCCGGCTGGAGCTTGTTCGTAGGCCCTCGTAATAGTGGAGTCAGCAACTGAAACTGGAGAAGACTCCCCCTCGAAGGGGGGGACAGCAGGTGAAAAGCAATGAACGGACTAAAGGGAATAACATTCAGACATTAGAGGATAGGGCTCAGTGCACCGTATTTCCCACAGCATTCTAGCTCCTAGGGTAGCTTAGTGAATAGTTTAGTATTTAAACTAGTATTTAGTTAGTATAGTTTAGATAGTTTGGTTTCGTTTGGTTTAGTTTGGTTTAGTTTGGTTTAGTTTAATTTAGTTTAGTTTAGTTTATTTTAGTTTATTTTAGTTAAGTTAAGTTAAGTTAAGTTAAGTTAAGTTAAGTTAAGTTAAGTTAAGTTAAGTTTAGTTTAGTTTAGTTTAGAATCCCCAGCTGACCTGATCACAGGGTGCATCGAAGAGAAACGTCTTGAGCCTAACCTTAAATGTGGTGACTGTGTCTGCCTCTTTGACACCACTTGGAAGCTGGTTCCATAAAAACGGTGCCTGACAGCTAAAGGCTCTTCCACCTAATGTCCATTTAGAGACTCTGGGAGTCACCAGTAAACCTGCATTTTGAGAGCGGAGTGCTCTGATTGGTTGATAAGGTGTTAAAGCATCTTGGAGATAGGTCGGAGCCATCCCATTTAGGATTTTGTAAGTGAGGAGAAGGATTTTAAATCTAACTCTAAACTCGACAGGAAACCAGTGAAGAGATTTCAGAACGGGAGTAATGTGTTCACGTCTTCGAGTTCCGGTTAATAATCTGGCGGCCGCATTTTGAACCAACTGAAAGTTTTTTAACGCACTTTTTGGGCAGGCTGCAAGAAGGGAGTTGCAGTAGTCCAGTCTAGTGGAAACAAATGCATGGATGAGTTTTTCTGCATCGCTTCTAGGTAGAATGTTTCTTATTTTAGCTATGTTGCGCAAGTGGAAATATGCTGTTTTACAAGCCAGGTTGATGTGTGCTTTAAAGGAGATATCCTGATCAAATAAGACCCCGAGGTTCCTGACAGTAGAGGAGGAGGATACACTGACGTTATCTAAGGTGATAATCTGTTCAGATAGACACTCTCTCAGTTTATGGGGGCCTAGTATAATGACCTTTGTTTTGCCAGGATTAAGACGGAGATAGTTCGTAGTCATCCAGGTTTTAATTTCTCTGATACAGTCACTGAGTCTGTCTATTTGATTAGTTTGATCAGGTTTCATAGATAAATACAATTGTGTGTCATCTGCATAACAATGAAAATTGATATGGTGACTTCTAATTATGTTCCCTAAAGGAAGCATATACAACAGAAATAAAATTGGCCCGAGCACGGACCCTTGAGGAACCCCATAACTGACCTGGGAGCACGGTGAGGACTGTTGGTTAACGTGAACAAATTGGTACCTATTAGATAAATAGGATTTGAACCAGCAGAGGGCTTTTCCTCTGATGCCAACCTCACATTCTAACCTCTGCAGGAGAATATTGTGGTCAATTGTATCAAAAGCTGCACTGAGGTCTAAGAGAACCAGGATTGAGACTAGACCTGCGTCAGCCGCCAATAGCAAGTCATTAGTGACTTTAACTAACGCAGTTTCAGTGCTGTGATAAGCTCTATATCCTGACTGAAATTTCTCAAATAAACTATTGTCCTGTAGGTGGCGGCAAAGCTGTTTAACCACGACTTCTTCCAGGTCTTTTGAAATAAAAGGCAGATTTGATATTTGTCTGTAGTTGGCTAGAATATCAGGATCAAGATTAGGTTTTTTTCAGCAGTGGTTTGATTACTGTGAATTTAAATGACTGTGGCACATAGCCAATTTCTAGAGATGTATTTATTATAGTTAAGATTGTATTTAAAATAACTGGAAGAATATCTTTGAAAAGCTTAGTTGGAATTGGATCTAGGAGACAGGTCAAAGTTTTAGAAGACATTACAATTGAAGTCATCTCAGCCCCATTTACTGGTGAGAAACTATCTAGTATTTCAGGTATTTCAGGTGGCGGCAGTGGCTGGTTTCCCTGAGCTTGATCTGAGGAAAGTGCTTCATTGATTTTACCTCTGATGGTTATAATTTTGTCATTAAAGAATTTAAGAAAGTCATGGCAGTTTAAAGATTCTGGGATTATTGGTTCCACTACAATATGACTGTTTGTCAGTCTGGCTACAGTGTTGAACAGAAACCGAGGGTTATTTTTGTTAATTTCTATTAAACAAGAGTAATATAATGTCTTGGCTTTAAAAAGAGTTTGTTTATAGCTTAGCAAGCTACATTTCCAAGCCTTCAGAGATTGTTCCGATTTAGATTTACGCCACAGTCTTTCTAATTGCCCAGTTTTTTGTTTGAGAACACGGGTTTCAAAATTAAACCATGGAGCAACGCGCCTGGGTCGATTGGTTTTCAGCTGCAACGGAGCCACTACGTCAAGGGCAGATTTTAGTGAGTGCATAGCACTGTCAACAAACTGATCACTATTATCACCACTGGTCAATAAGCTCATTTCTGTGAGTTCACAAGGTAATGCAGCAAATACAGGCTGGATCAATTCTTTGTACCGAGCCACAGATTTTTCAGATAATGTCCGTATCAACTGAATTTTATCTTTTTGAGCAGAGTAGTCTTCAATCAAAACCTGAAAAGTAATTAAAAAATGGTCTGAGAGTATGGGGTTCTGAGGGAGAACATTTAGGTCACTAACCTCTCTCCCATATGTTAAAACTCGATCCAGGGTGTGCTTGTGACTATGAGTGGATTCATCAACATTTTGAGTGAAACCGATACTATCTAATACTGCAATAAACGCATTACTCAAACTGTCACCAGAATCATCCACATGGATATTAAAGTCACCTATTATAAGGATCTTGTTATGAGTCAATACTATATTGCTTAAAGACTCTGAGAACTCAGTTAAAAAGTCAGAGTAAGGACCAGGAGGTCGATACACAATAATTAATAGCACAGCCTTTTGATTCTTCCAATTTGGACAAGTAAGCGTTAGTATTAAGCTTTCAAAAGAGTTGAATTTAACATTAGTTTTGGGTTTAAGAAGAAGACTGGAGTGCGATATCACTGCCACACCTCCACCTCAAACCTGTTGATCTAGCTGTTTGGAAATTAACATAGGTTGGAGGGGTACATTCATTGAGCCTCACATAATCATCTTGCTGAAGCCAAGTTTCTGTTAGAGCAAGGAGATCAATGTTATTGTCACCGATAAGGTCATTAACTAACAGAGATTTAGTAGAGATTGCTCTAATGTTTAGTAGACCACATTTTATGTATTTCCTACTGGAAGAGTTATTCTGTCTCGTACAGGTGTTAAGCTTTTTACCCATTGACTTTTTTCTAATGCTTTGAGCACTATGGACAGACACAGTCTCTGTTTGCCTAGGTAAACTCCATGCTTGACTTGTAAAAATCCGGGAGCAGGATTAGTGACAGGATCAACAAGATCAACAGAGGAGCGTTCTACACGACTGCTCTGCGCCCGGGGCTCATAGCTGGATCGTCAATTTAGGGTACGAAGCCGATCAGCCATATTGCGAGCTAAAAGGGCTGCACCATCCAAAGTTGGGTGGATGCCGTCCCTGCGGATGAGCCCAGGCTTTCCCCAGAAGGTGCACCAGTTGTTTAGAAAAATAACTCTGTTTTCTTCACTCCATCTAGACAACCAGCGATTGAATGATGAAAGTCGGCCATACATTTCATTACTGACCAAATTGGGCAGGGGACCAGAGAATATTACGGCATCAGACATCGACTTAGCCAATTCACACAGCAAGGCTACTTGTAATTTGAGCACCTCTGATTGTCTCCGCCGGGCATCATTACCGCCTGCGTGAATCAGGACTCAACAGAATCTCCTACCTTCCTGTTTTAAAAGCCTAAGGTTCCCCTCGATGTCACCCACTCTGGCCCCCGGGTAACACCTAACCTTCACCGCTGGCAGCTTCACGTCTCTAACTATAGAGCTGCCAATCACCAGCGTGTCCAGTTCAGCCGGCATGTCGTCGCTGAGGGGAGAGAACCTATTGCAGACGTGAAGCGGTTCTTGGAGTGCTACGTGGCGGTGCCTTCCTCCGGACTGTCACAAACCGGTCCTGGTCTTGCCCTGGCTGCTCGGGACATGCTGCGGGGCTAGGCTTGCTAACATTCCTCTCACTGCGGGAGCGGGCTGCGAGCCCTGCCGCTACCTCGCTGTAGCTAGCACTGCCCTGCCCCTCACATCTGCGCAGCCGCTCCTCTAACTCGGTTACCCTGGCCTCCAGCGCTGTCAATACACTGCACTTTACGCAAATACCCCTATCGTCAAGGGAGGCAGGGTTCTGACTCAACATACAGCACACTGAGCAGGAAAGAAAAGAAGACAGAGGGGAGGACGCCATAGCGGTCCTGGCGGACCAAGCTAGTTAGCACGCTAAGCTAGTTAGCACGCCGGTGGAGCTAAAGGCGGAGAAGAGATGTAATTCACGAGAGATCACTGGTCAATCGGGGGTGAAAGTAACCCCGGGGGTGTAAATAACCCCGATTTTGTGATGGCTTCATGAATTAACAGTAATAGCAAGAGAGAGACAGCAAGCACTTCAGTCGCTCGCAAGCTTCGGCAAGCTTCACCAACACGGAAAACACTCACCGGAGTGACGTCAGCCAGAGGTGCACAGCCTCAAACAATTCAGCAGCGAAAAGGCAGTCAATCGCACGTCAAGTAGCCTTTGTGTTCAGCGGGAGTATTACATTACATTACAGAGTAATGACATGCATGCTGAATCCAGACAAAAGTTTGTGCCCTGACAACCTATAGCGCCGTGCTGCTGCGATGCTTTGATGGACATTTCACTTCCAGGCAGCCTTTTCCACAACAGGAATGGTAAGTGAGCCCAACCGGGTCTGAACAGGGTCCAGCTTGTCTCCATACAGTCCGTCACCTTTCTGTTTTGGTCCATTTCTCCTTGTGTTTAATTCTGTCTTGTTGCAGCACAGTACATGATCATTTACTGTAAACACTGTAAACGTGAACGCACACAGCGCCACCTCCTGTTGTGGCATGCAAATTACACAACACTGGCAGTCAGGGCCGGCTCTAGGCATAGGCGAACTAGACGGCCGCCTAGGGCGCCACGTCCCGAGGGGGGCGCCGCGGTCGTACAAGGGGCGCCACGACGCTCTGTGTTCCGTGTGCCCCGCTGTGCAGCGGCCCGACGCACTGCGCTCCTCGTCCTCGGCGCTGCCCGGCACAGATCGGTATTGTTCGACATCGCTCCTCAGACCCCCCCCCCCCCCCCCCCCCCCCCCCGCTCAACAAATGTCGGGACCGCTCGAAAAACACGCTCCCAAGGGGCGCTCGTCTCGGGCTCGCCTAGGGCGCCTCTGAAGCCCGGGCCGGCCCTGCTGGCAGTTGTGAATAAGTCCTAAGTCCTGCGGATGCGAATCAGGAAGGTGCAAAATCACTGCCAAAAGTCACGTGACACTGGACAGCCAATAGTTTCTCCAACCCGCAGAAAAGTTTCTCCAACCCGCGGAATTTTTTCTCCAACCTGCAGATTTTTTTCTCCAACCCGCAGAATTGTTTTTTGTAATCGGAAAAAAAAAATTAATCTTGAAAGATTTTATTCTGCACTTAAAGAATATTTTAATGTAAGTGCAGATATATATTTTTTTAATTTGTGGAACGTTTTTTTGATGGACAAACCTAAGTGCATTAGTTGTGAATGACATTTTGCTTTTGCAAAACACACTGTGTTTGTGTGTAAATCATCAACTGTGAATAAAACACGTTTTTTGTGTTGGAGAGGTTTTGGCATCAATTTCACTCCATAGTGTAATCTCATGTGTGTTACAACATAATGACATGCGTGTTAGTGTAATGACGTGTTACAGTGTAATGACATGCGTGTTAGTGTAATCACATACGTGTTACAGCATAACTACATCTGTGTTACAGCACAATGGCATGCGTGTTAGAGTAATGACATGCGTGTTAGTGTAATGACATGTGTGTTACAGCATAATGACATGCGTGTTAGTGTAATGATATGTGTGTTACAGTGTAATGACATGCATGTTAGTGTAAACACATGCATGTTACAGCGTTCTGCCATGCGTGTTAGAGTAAGCACATGCGTGTTACAGTGTTATGGCATGCGTGGTAGAGTAATCACATGCCTGTTACAGCGTTATGGCAGGCGTGTTAGTGTAATGACATGTGTGTTACTCGTAATGACATGTGTGTAATGACGTGTGTTAGTGTAATCACATGCATGTTACAGCATAATTACATGTGTGTTACAGCATAATGACATGCGTGTTAGAGTAATGACATGTGTGTTACAGAATAATGACATGTGTGTTACAGCATAATGACATGCGTGTTAGTGTAATGACATGTGTGTTACTCGTAATGACATGTGTGTTAGTGTAATGACGTGTGTTAGTGTAATCACATGCATGTTACAGCATAATTACATGTGTGTTACAGCATAATGACATGCGTGTTAGAGTAATGACATGTGTGTTACAGAATAATGACATGTGTGTTACAGCATAATGACATGCGTGTTAGAGTAATGACAAGTGTGTTACAGAATAATGACATGTGTGTTAGTGTAATGACGTGTGTTAGTGTAATAACATGCGTGTTAGTGTAATGACATGTGTGTTACAGCGTGTAAGTGTAATGATATGTGTTACAGTGTAATGACATGTGTGTTAGCGTAATGACATGCGTGTTAGTGTCATGACATGTGTGTTGCAGCGTTATGACATGTGCGCTAGTGTAATGTCATATGTGTTACAGCATAATGACATGCGTGTTAGTGTAATGGCGTGTGTTACAGTGTAATGACATGCGTGTTAGTGTAATCACATGCGTGTTACAGCATAATTACATGTGTGTTACAGCATAATGGCATGTGTGTTAGAGTAATGACATGCATGTTAGTGTAATGACATGTGTGTTACAGCATAATGACATGCGTGTTAGTGTAACCACATGCGTTTTACAGCGTAAACACATGCGTGTTACAGCGTAATGGCATGGTTGTTCGTGTAATCACATACGTTTTACAGCGTAATGGAATGCGTGTTACAGCGTAATGGCATGCGTGTTAGTGTAATCACATGCATATTACAGCGTAATGACATGCGTGTTAGAGTAATCACATGCGTGTTACAGCGTTATGGCAGGCGTGTTAGAGTAATCACATGGATATTACAGCGTAATGACATGCGTGTTAGAGTAATCACATGCGTGTTACAGCGTTATGGCAGGCGTGTTAGAGTAATCACATGGATATTACAGCGTAATGACATGCGTGTTAGTTTAATAACGTGTGTTACAGCGTAATGACGTGTGTTAGTGTAATCACATGCAGGTTACAGCATAATTACATGTGTGTTACAGCATAATGACATGCGTGTTAGAGTAATGACATGTGTGTTACAGAATAATGGCATGCGTGTTAGTGTAATGACATGTGTGTTACAGTAATGACATGCGTGTTAGTGTAATCACATGCGTGTTACAGTGTAATCACATGCGTGTTAGTGTAATGACATGTGTGTTACAGCGTGTAAGTGTAATGATATGTGTTACAGTGTAATGACATGTGTGTTAGCGTAATGACATGCGTGCTAGTGTCATGACATGTGTGTTACAGCGTTATGACATGTGCGCTAGTGTAATGTCATATGTGTTACAGCATAATGACATGCATGTTACAGCATAATTACATGTGTGTTACAGCATAATGGCATGTGTGTTAGAGTAATGACATGCATGTTAGTGTAATGACATGTGTGTTACAGTATAATGACATGCGTGTTAGTGTAACCACATGCGTTTTACAGCGTAAACACATGCGTGTTACAGCGTAATGGCATGGTTGTTCGTGTAATCACATGCGTGTTACAGCGTAATGGCATGCGTGTTACAGCGTAATGGCATGCGTGTTAGTGTAATCACATGCGTGTTACAGTGTAATCACATGCGTGTTAGTGTAATGACATGTGTGTTACAGCATAATTACATGTGTGTTACAGCATAATGACATGTGTGTTAGTGTAATAACATGCGTGTTAGTGTAATCACATGCATGTTACAGTGTAATCACATGCGTGTTAGTGTAATGACATGTGTGTTACAGCGTGTAAGTGTAATGATTTGTGTTACAGTGTAATGACATGTGTGTTAGCGTAATGACATGCGTGTTGGTGTCATGACATGTGTGTTACAGCGTTATGACATGTGCGCTAGTGTAATGTCATATGTGTTACAGCATAATGACATGCGTGTTAGTGTAATGGCGTGTGTTACAGTGTAATGACATGCGTGTTAGTGTAATCACATGCGTGTTACAGCATAATTACATGTGTGTTACAGCATAATGGCATGTGTGTTAGAGTAATGACATGCGTGTTAGTGTAATGACATGTGTGTTACAGCATAATGACATGCGTGTCAGTGTAACCACATGCGTTTTACAGCGTAAACACATGCGTGTTACAGCGTAATGGCATGGTTGTTCGTGTAATCACATGCGTGTTACAGCGTAATGGCATGCGTGTTACAGCGTAATGGCATGCGTGTTAGTGTCATCACATGCATATTACAGCGTAATGACATGCGTGTTAGAGTAATCACATGCGTGTTACAGCGTTATGGCAGGCGTGTTAGAGTAATCACATGGATATTACAGCGTAATGACATGCGTGTTAGAGTAATCACATGCGTGTTACAGCGTTATGGCAGGCGTGTTAGAGTAATCACATGGATATTACAGCGTAATGACATGCGTGTTACAGCATAATGACATGCGTGTTAGAGTAATGACATGTGTGTTACAGAATAATGGCATGCGTGTTAGTGTAATGACATGTGTGTTACAGTAATGACATGCGTGTTAGTCTAATCACATGCGTGTTACAGTGTAATCATATGCGTGTTACAGCATAATTACGTGTGTTACAGCATGTGTGTTAGAGTAATGACATGCGTGTTAGTGTAATGACATGTGTGTTACAGCATAATGACATGCGTGTTAGTGTAACCACATGCGTTTTACAGCGTAAACACATGCATGTTACAGCGTAATGGCATGGTTGTTCGTGTAATCACATGCGTGTTACAGCGTAATGGCATGCGTTTTACGGCGTAATGACGTTTGTTACAGCGAAATGACATGCGTGTTAGTGTAATGATATGTGTGTTACAGTGCAATGACATGCATGTTCGTGTAATCACATGCGTGTTACAGCGTAATGGCATGCGTGTTACAGCGTAATTACATGTGTGTGTTGTGGAAATTCTATTAATAAATGCACCAACGATGAGTTCCTTATTGGTTCCTTTATTTCCAGTTGCAACCGGAGAAAAGTCACAGCTGCTCAGTCAGTGTGAGTTCTAAAGTTCTCTGATACAGACTGATATTTATACCCCGCCCTGAACCCCTGGGGCCAGGGGCAGACATGTTAATGTCATTAACATGTCTTTGAGGCTGCCTTCAGTCAAGAAGGGAAACATATTTAACATTTGAAGTGACAAAGGAACAGAAAACCCCAACAACCCAACCCACTTCAACCCCTGTGACTGCTGATGCATCTTAGAAGAATAGCATACAAACCACAGATACCTTTTGGAGATTACGCCCGGTTAGGAGGAGACACATCTGTTTAGCATAGAACCAGACAGATAGGAAAGAAACCCCCATTTGGGTTTGCTTGGTGTCAGGAGTCCAGGGGGGCCGTCTGCTAAGGAAGTCTACTTAAGGTGATAACCATCACATGCATCAAATACATAAAATTTCCATTACATGTGTTACAGCATAATGGCATGCGTGTTAGAGTAATGACATGCGTGTTAGTGTAATGACATGTGTGTTAGTGTAATGACATGTGTGTTACAGTGTAATGACATGTGTGTTACAGTGTAATGACATGCGTGTTAGTGTAATGACATGTGTGTTAGTGTAATCACATGCATGTGCCAGCATAATTACATGTGTGTTACAGCATAATGACATGCGTGTTAGAGTAATGACGTTTGTTACAGAGTAATGACATGCGTGTTAGTGTAATGATATGTGTGTTACAGTGTAAAGACATGCATGTTAGTGTAATTACATGTGTGTTACAGCATAATGGCATGCGTGTCAGAGTAATCACATGCATGTTACAGCGTAATGACATGCGTGTTAGTGTAATGACATGTGTGTTACAGCGTGTTAGTGTAATGACATGTGTGTTAGTGTAATGACATGTGTGTTTTAGCGTTATGACATGTGTGTTAGTGTAATGTCATGTGTGTTACAGCATAATGACATGCGTGTTAGTGTAATCACATGTGTGTTGCAGTGTAATCATATGCGTGTTACAGCAAAATTACATGTGTGTTACAGCATAATGGCATGCGTGTTAGAGTAATGACATGCGTGTTAGCGTAATTACATGTGTGTTACAGCGTAATGACATGCGTGTTAGTGTAACCACATGCGTTTTACAGTGTAAACACATGCGTGTTTCAGCGTAATGGCATGCGTGTTAGTGTAATCACATGCGTGTTACAGTGTAATCATATACGTGTTACAGCAAAATTACATGTGTTACAGCATAATGGCATGCGTGTTAGAGTAATGACATGCGTGTTAGCTTAATGACATGTGTGTTACAGCATAATGACATGCATGTTAGTGTAACCACATGCGTTTTACAGCGTAAACACATGCGTGTTACAGCGTAATGGCATGCGCGCTCGTGTAATAACATGACTGTTTCAGCGTAATGGCATGCGTTTTTCGGCATAATGACATGTGTGTTACAGCGAAGTGACATGCGTGTTATTATAATGATATATGTGTTACAGTGTAATGACATGCATGTTAGAGTAATCACATGCGTGTTACAGAGTTTTGGCATGCGTGTTAGAGTAATCACATGCGTGTTACAGCGTTATGGCATGCTTTTTAGAGTAATCACATGCCTGTTACAGCGTTATGGCAGGCATGTTAGAGTAATCACATGGATGTTACTGCGTAATGACATGCGTGTTAGTGTAATAACATGTGTGTTACAGCATAATGACATGTGTGTTAGTGTAATGACGTGTGTTAGTGTAATCACATGCATGTTACAGCATAATTACATGTGTGTTACAGCATAATTACATGTGTGTTACAGCATAATGACATGCGTGTTACATTAATGACAAGCAAAAACTGCTCAAACTGGGATTGTTGAAGCTTAAATATGATTGATTTATCACTTACAAGCAGTTTCCACTTGTTTCATTCCAGGAACTCACACCTTCTCAACTTTCATCACTGTGTTCTCAAAACAGCGTTTTCTCGAGCTGGGGAGCTCATTTTTGATACTTTTTTGATATTTCATGAAAAACTGTTCAAACTGGGACTGTTGAAGCTTAAATATGATGGATTTATCACTTTCAAGCAGTTTCCACTTGATTAATTCATGGGAACTCACAGTTTTTCAACTTTCATCAATGTGTTCTCAAAACAGCGTTTTCTCGAGCTGGGGAGCTCGTTTTTGAACTTTTGGATATTTCATGAAAAACTGCTCAAACTGGGACTGTTGAAGCTTAAATATAATGGATTTATCACTTTCAAGCAGTTTCCACTTGATTCATTCACGGGAACTCACAGTTTTTCAACTTTCATCAATGTGTTCTCAACACAGCTTTTTATTGAGCTGGGGAGCTCGTTTCTGAAACTTTTCGGATATTTCATGAAAATCTACTGAAACTGCAATTGTTGAAGCTTAAATATGATGGATATATCACTTACAAGTACTTTAAAGTCCAGTGCCGAGCATCTAAAGTCTAACGCATAATGTCATTTGTCTAGAGTACATCCCCTACTGGCCAGCGTCTAGAGTCCAGCGCCTTGCGCCTAGAGTCAATCGCCTAGCATCAAGTGTCTAGAGTCCAGCGCCTAGCATCTCGCGTCAAGTGTCTAGAGTCCAGTGCCTAGCTCCTAGTGTCAAGAGTCCAGCGCCTAGCGTCGAAAGTCAAGCGTCTAGCATCAAGCTTCTAACGTCCAGCGTCTAGCGCATAGCGTCTGGAGTCCAGCACCCAGCGTGTAGACTCCAGCGGCAATTGTCAAGTGTCTAGAGTCCAGCGCCCAAGCGTGTAGAGTCCAACGCCAAGTGTCAAGTGTCCAGAGTCCAGCGCCTTGCGTCTAAAGTCAAGCGCCTGGCGTCAAGCGTCTAGAGTCCAGTGTCTAGACTCTGGACACAAGACGGCAGGGGCTGTACTCTAGACGCGAGACCCTACACGCTAGGCGCTGGACTCTAGACACTTGACAATTGCCGCAGGAGCCTACACGCTGGGCGCTATACTCCAGACGCTATGCGCTAGGCGCTGGACTCTAGACACTTGATGCTGGACTCTACACCCCATGCCCTGGACTCTAGACGCTAGGCGCTAGGTGCTGGACTCTAGACACTTAACGCTGGACTCTAGACGGTAGGCGATGGACTTTACACACTAGGCGCTGGAGTATACACACTACACGCTAGGCGCTGAACTCTATACGCTGGGCGATGGACTCTAGACGCTCGGCGCTGGACTCAAGATACTTGGGGTTAGGCGTTGGACTCAAGACACTAGACGCTAGGCGCTGGACTCTAGACACTTGATGCTAGGCGACTGACTTTAGACGCTGGGCGCTGGACTCTAGACGCGAGATGGTAAGGGCTGTACTCTAGACAATTGACGCTAGGTGCTAGACTATGGACGCAGGGGGCTGGTCTCTAGACGCTAGGCGCTTAACTCTAGAGGCCAGGCATTAGGCGTTAGGGGCTGGACACTAGACACTAGACGATGGCTGATGGACTCTAGACACTTGAAGCTGGACTCTGCATCAGAGCAAAGCAACATGGCGGAGTTTAGGTTTCGCTTCAGCCACAGCCAGTCGCTGATTGGTCAGTGATTGACCAATCAGCGACCAGTATGTGTTGACGTCACATTACCAGCCCGACTCAGCCCGAATAGACCCTCCTGCACAGGGACCGTCTCCTCCACCTGCTGCTCTGCACCGTAGGTTTCCTTCCAACTGTTTCTACATACATCTTTATAAATACACGAACATATATTTTCTAAATTGCACAGGGGGGAAATCCAGTTGCTGTTCAGCAACAAACACTGATATCAAGACAAAAGCCTCAATCAAAATGTGAAGGCTCATCTGAATCTCTCTGCATATTTATATATTTTTCAAGTCACACACCCCTATAAATGCAGTAATGGGACATGTAGGAGAGTGTGCAACTTTAAGTAGTTACACAAAACCATCACAACTACAAGATGATGAGGGACTGAACAACATTTAATATCAGTTCCCATCACTCTGTGTGTTTAGGCCAGAGAACCAGGACCCTGTTCCAGCCAGACGTCTCTGCTGTCCTGCCAGAAGTCCTTTCTGAGGATCTGGAGCATCACAGGCATAACCGGATCCAGCGAGACGAACATCTGAACTGGTCCTCAGCGAGGCTGGAGAATCCACGGAGCAGGAGGGAAGAGAGTGACGCCAAGCTGCTTTCAATCCAGCTGTTCTGGGTTCTGACAGGACCGGCTCAACACGGAGGAGGCCGGGAACCATGAGAACCATTAATAACACAACTGCATTTGTTTTTGTTGTGGAGTTGTAATTGATATTAACTATCAATAAAGTTTTTATTTAAGCTTGGTTTACTCTCTGCTGTTGTAAACAACATGACAAAATTGTTACGTGAAAGTTGAAAAACTGTGAGTTCCCGTGAATGAATCAAGTGGAAACTGCTTGTAAGTGATAAATCCATCATTTTTAAGCTTCAACAGTCCAAGTTTGAACAGTTTTTCATGAAATATCAAAAAAGATTCAAAAACGAGCTCCCCAGCTCGAGAAAACGCTGTTTGGAGAACACATTGATTAAAGTTGAAAAGGTGTGAGTTCCCGTGAATGAATCAAGATTTCATCACTGTGCCCAAAACTCTAGACACTAGGCGCTAGGCGCTGGACTCCAGACACTTGACGCTAGGCGCTAGACTCTAGACCCCAGGCGCTGGACTCTAGACGCTAGGCGCTCGGCTCTAGAAGCTTGACAATTGGCTCTAGACTTTACACGCTGGACTCTCGAAACTTGACGCTAGGCGCAAGTCGCTAGACTGTAGACGCTAGACGGTAGGGGCTGGACTCTAGACGCTAGACGCTCGACTTTAGACGCCAGACGCTGGACTCTCGATGCTTGACGCCAGGCACTGGATGTTAGACACTTGAAGCTGGACTCTAGACCCTACTCACTGATCTCTAGACGCAAGGCTCTAGGCGTTAGGCGCTGGACTCTAGACACTTGATGCTGGACTCCAGACGCTAGACGCTATGTGCTGGACTCTAGACAATAGGCGCTATGCGCTGGAGTGTAGACACTTGAGGCTAGGCGCTAGACTCTAGACACTAGACGCTAGGCGCTGGACTCTCGACACTAGAGGCTAGGCGGTGGACTCGAGACACTAGGCGCCAGGTGCTGGACTCTAAACACTTGACGCAAGGAGCAAGGCGCTAGACTGTAGACACTAGACGTTAGGGGCTGGACTCTAGACGCTAGACTGTAGACGCTAGGCGCTGGACTCCAGACAGTTGACGGTAGGCGCTAGACTCTAGACACTAGGCACTGGAGTCCAGACGCTAGGCGGTGGACTTTAGACGCTAGGCGCTGGACTCCAGACACTTGACAGTTGGCGCTGGACTCTACACGCGAGGCGCTGGACTAAAGACACTAGATGCTAGGCGATTGACTCTAGACGCTTGGCGCTGGACTCTAGACGCTTGGCGCTGGACTCTAGACTCTTGACGGAAGGGCCTGTACTCTAGACATTAGACGCTAGGCGATTGACTGTAGGCACTGGGCGCTGGACTCTAGACGCTACACGGTAGGGGTTGTACTCTAGACAATTGACGCCAGGTGCTAGACTTTAGACGCTGGGCGCTGCACTCTAGACGCTAGGCGCTGGACTATAGATGCCAGGTGTTAGGCGCCGGATTCTAGAAACGAGATGCCAGGTGCTGGACTCTAGACACTTGACGCTGGACTCTAGACCTGAGGCGCTGGGCTCTAGACGCTAGGCTCTAGGCGCTACGCGCTGGACCCTAGACACTTGACGCTGGACTCAAGACGCTAGGTGGTAGGCGCCGTACTCTATAAACTAGATGCTAGGCGCTGGACTCTAGACACTTGACGCTAGGCACTGGACTCCAGCTGGTAGGTGCGTGATTCCAGACACTTGAATCTAGACTTTAGACGCTAGGCAATTGACTCTAGTGGCTAGGCCCTGGACTATAGACACGAGACGCGAGGTGCTGGACTATAGATACTAGACGCTCGGTCCTGAACTCTAGACACTTGACGCTGGACTCTAGAGCCTTGGCGCTGGCCTCTAGACACTAGGCGCGAGGCGCTGGACTCCAGACACTTGACGCTGGACTCCAGAATCTAGGCGCTGGACTTTAGACGTCTGACGCTGGACTCTAGACACTATGTGGAAGGCGTGAGGCGCTGGACTCTGGACACTTGACGCCAGGCGCTAGACTCTAAACGCTAGGCACTGGACTCCATACTCTAGATGCCAGGGCCTGGACTCTCGACGCTACCCGCTGGACTCTAGACGCTAGGTGATAGGCGCCGTACTCGAGACACTAGGCGCTAGGCGCTGGACTCGAGTGACTTGATGCGAGGCGCTGGACTCTAGAGACTTGACGCAAGGTGCAAGGCGCTAGACTGTAGACACGAGAGGGTAAGGGCTGTAGTCTTGGCGCTAGACTCTAGACGCGAGGCGCTGGACTCCAGACACTTGACGCTAGGCGCGAGACACTAGACCCTAGGCGCTGGACTCTAGACACTAGGCGCTGGACTCTACACGCTGGGCGCTGGAATCTAGACGTTAGGCACTGGACTCTACACGCTAGGCGCTGGACTGAAGACACTTGAGGCTAGGCGCTGGACTCTAGAAACTTGACGCTAGGCACAAGGCGCTAGACTGTAGATGCTAGACGGTAGGCGCTGGACTCGAGACACTTGACGCTAGGCACTAGATTCTGGACGCTAGGCGCTGGACTGTAGACGCTAGGCGCTGGACTCTACACGGTATGCGCTGGACCCTAGACACTTGATGCTAGGCGCTAGACTCTAGACACCTGATGCTAGGCAATTGACTATAGAAGCTAGTCACTAGACTCTACATGCAAGGCGCTGGACTCTATAGACGCAAGGCACTGGACTGCAGACCCTAGGCCCTGGTCTCTAAATGCTAGGCGGTAGGCGCTGAGCACTGGACTCCAGACGCTATCCACTTGTTTCATTCACGGGAACTCACAGTTTTTCAACTTTGATCACTGTGTTCTCAAAACAGCTGTTTCTCAAGCTGGGGAGCTCATTTTTGAAACTTTTGGATATTAAATATGATGGACTCAATTTTCACTTCACTTCACTTCACTTCAATTTTCAATTCAATCAATTCACTTTTGTATAGCCCAGTATCACAGCAACAGTTGCCTCAGAGGGCTTCAAGATGTTACATTGGTTGGTAAAAATAAGAACAGTGAATAAGCATAATGATAATATGTCAAATTCACAGTAACAAGACTAAACAAAGCAACCACTGCCTTAGACCCTCACATCCGGCAAGAAAAAAACTCCAAAAACCCAGTGGGAAAAGAAGAAATCTGCACAGTATGGAGGGATCCCACAGCCTTGGCAACAGCTAGCATGAGACAATAAGAAGTAAAGCTTAGGACTATGTTGAGTACAGTCCGTTGGACGGTCCAGCACAAGAACCATGGATCCCAGAAGTAGA
The DNA here is from genome assembly GCF_902148845.1 of Salarias fasciatus. Lineage (NCBI taxonomy): Eukaryota > Metazoa > Chordata > Actinopteri > Blenniiformes > Blenniidae > Salarias > Salarias fasciatus. Next base: position 1,376,088 of record NC_043756.1, on the reverse strand, counting down.
ACCAAAGCCAGTCCGTGGGCACAGCACCGACAGGAGTGTCCTCCCGGTCCAGACGGAGCTTGTTCGTAGGCCCTCGTAATGGTGGAGTCAGCAACTGAAACTCGAGAAGACTCCCCCTCGAAGGGGGGGACAGCAGGTGAAAAGCAATGAACGGACTAAAGGGAATAACATTCAGACATTAGAGGATAGGGCTCAGTGCACCGTACGTCCCACAGCATTCTAGCTCCTAGGGCAGCTTTGTGGATAGTTTAGTATTTAAACTAGCATTTAGTTAGTTTAGTTTAGTTTAGTTTAGTTTAGTTTAGAATCCCCAGCTGACCTGATCATTTTTTCAGTTTTTTAACGCACGTTTTGGGCAGGCTGCAAGAAGGGAGTTGCAGTAGTCCAGTCTAGTAGAAACAAATGCATGGATGAGTTTTTCTGCATCGCTTCTCGGTAGAATGTTTCTTATTTGTAGCTATGTTGCACAAGTGGAAATATGCTGTTTTACAAGCCAGGTTGATGTGTGCTTTAAAGGAGATGTCCTGATCAAATAAGACCCCGAGGTTCCTGACAGTAGAGGAGGAGGATACACTGACGTTATCTAAGGTGATAATCTGTTCAGATAGACACTCTCTCAGTTTATGGGGGCCTAGTATAATGACCTCTGTTTTGCCAGGATTAAGACGGAGATAGTTCGTAGTCATCCAGGTTTTAATTTCTCTGATACAGTCACTGAGTTTGATGAGTTTGATCAGGTTTCATAGATAAATACAATTGCGTGTCATCTGCATAGCAATGAAAATTGATATGGTGACTTCTAATTATGTTCCCTAAAGGAAGCATATACAACAGAAATAAAATTAAACACTTACAAGCAGTTTCCCTTGTTTCTCTCTCAGGAACTCACACTTTTCAAAGTTTCATCACTGTGTTCTCAAAACAGCTTTTTCTCGAGCTGGGGAGCTTTTGGATATTTCATGAGAGACTGCTCAAACTGGGATTGTTGAAGCTTAAATATGATGGATTTATCACTTACAAGCAGTTTCCACTTGTTTCATTCTTGGGAACTCACACTTTTTCAACTTTCATCAGTCTGCCCAAAGCAGGTTTCTCTCGAGCAGAGGAGAGCGTTTTATAAACTTTTTGGATATTTCATGAGAAACTGCTCGAACTGGGATAGCTGAAGCTTAAATATGATGGATTTATCACTTACAAGCAGTTTCCACTTGTTTCATTCTTGGGATTGGACTCCAGACGCCAGGTGCTTGGCATTGGGTCCTGGACTCGAGACCATAGGCGCGAGGCGCTGGACTCTAAACACTTGATGTTTAGGCCCTAGACACAGAAAAACTCATCCATGCATTTGTTTCTACTAGACTGGACTACTGCAACTCCCTTCTTGCAGCCTGCCCAAAACGTGCGTTAAAAAACTTTCAGTTGGTTCAAAATGCGGCCGCCAGATTATTAACCGGAACTCGAAGACGCAAACACATTACTCCCGTTCTAAAGTCTCTTCACTGGTTTCCTGTTGAGTTTAAAGTTAGATTTAAAATCCTTCTCCTCACTTACAAAATCCTAAATGGGATGGCTCCGACCTATCTCCAAGATGCTTTAACACCTTATCAACCAATCAGAGCACTTCGCTCTCAAAATGCAGGGTTACTGGTGACTCCTTGGGTCTCTAAATGGACATTAGGTGGAAGAGCCTTTAGCTATCAGGCACCGTTTTTATTGAACCAGCTTCCAAGTGGTGTCAAAGAGGCAGACACAGTCTCCACATTTAAGGTTAGGCTCAAGACGTTTCTCTTCGATGCAGCCTATGATCAGGTCAGCTAGGGATTCTAAACGAAACGAAACTAAACTAAACTAAACTAAACTAAACTAAACTAAACTAAACTAAACTAAACTAAACTCAACTAAACCAAACTAAACTAAATTAAACTAAGCTAAACTAAACTACCTAAACTATACTAACTAAATACTAGTTTAAATACTAAACGATCCACAAAGTACGGTGCACTGAGCCCTATCCTCTAATGTCTGAATGTTATTCCCTTTAGTCCGTTCATTGCTTTTCACCTGCTGTCCCCCCCTTCGAGGGGGAGTCTTCTCCAGTTTCAGTTGCTGACTCCACTATGGGCCGACGATCAAGCTCCGTCCGGACCGGGAGGACACTCCTGTCGGTGCTGTGCCCGCGGACTGGCTTTGGTTCTACTTCTGGGATCCGTGGTTCTTGTGCTGGACCGTCCAACGGACTGTACTCAACATAGTCCTAAGCTTTACTTCTTAATGTCTCATGCTAGCTGTTGCCAAGGCTGTCCATCCCTGGGAGTGGGATCCGTCCAAACTGTGCAGATTTCTTCTTTTCCCACTGGGTTTTTGGAGTTTTTTCTTGCCGGATGTGAGGATCTAAGGTGGTGGTTGCTTCGTTTTGTCTCGTTACTGTGAATTTGACATATTAACATTATGCTTATTCACTGTTTTTATTTTTACCAACCAATGCAACATCTTGAAGCCCACTGAGGCAACTGTTGTGATACTGGGCTATACAAAAATGAATTGATTGAATTGAAATTGAAGTGATAAATCCATCATATTTAAGCTTCAACAATCCCAGTTTGAGCAGTTTCTCATGAAATATCCAAAAGTTTCAAAAACGAGCTCCCCAGCTTGAGAAACAGCTGTTTTGAGAACACAGTGATGAAAGTTGAAAAACTGTGAGTTCCCGTGAATGAAACAAGTGGAAACTGCTGATAAATCCATCATATTTAAGCTTCAACACTCCCAGTTTGAGTAGTTTTTCATGAAATATCCAAAGAGTTTCAACAACGACCTCCCCAGCTCGAGAAAACGCTGTTTTGAGAACACAGTGATGAAAGTCGAAAAACTGTGAGTTCCCTGGAATCAAACAAGTGGATAGCGTCTGGAGTCCAGCGCCCCGCGCCTAGCGCCTAGCATTTAGAAACCAGCGCCTAGGGTCTAGAGTCCAGTGCCTTGCGTTTCGAGTCCAGCGCCTGGCGTCTCGAGTCTAGCGTCTGGAGTACAGCCCCTACCGTCTAGCGTCTACAGTCTAGCGCCTTGCGCCTAGCGTCAAGTCCAGCGCCTAGCGTCTGGACTCCAGTGCCTAGTGTCTAGAGTCTAGCGCCTACCGTCAACTGTCTGGAGTCCAGCGCCTAGCGTCTACAGTCTTGCGTGTAGAGTACAGCCCTTAACGTCTACCGTCTACAGTCTAGCGCCTTGCTCCTTGCGTCAAGTTTTTAGAGTCCAGCACCTGGCGCCTAGTGTCTGGAGTCCAGTACCTAGCCTCTTGTGTCTAGAGTCCAGCGCCTAGCGTCTAGTGTCTAGAGTCTCGCGCCTAGCCTGAAGTGTCTAGGGTCCACGCCTGGCGTGTAGAGTCCAGAGCCTAGCGTCTATTGTCTAGTGTCCAGCACCGAGCATCTAGTGTCTAGAGTCCAGCGCCTAACGCCTTGCATCTAGAGTCCAGCGTCTGGAGTCCAGCGCCCAGCATCTCAAGTCTAACGCCTAGCGTCAAGTCTCTATAGTCCAGCGCCGAGCGCCGAGTGTCTACAGTCCAGTGCCTGGGGTCCAGAGTCCAGCGTCAAGTCTATAGAGTCCAGCACCTGGCGTCTAGTGTCTACAGTCCAGCGCCTAGCGTCAAGTGCCTAGAGTCCAGCCCCTAGCGTCTAGTGTATAGAGTATGGCGCCTAGCACCTAGCGTCCAGAGTCCAGCGCCTTGCGTCTCAAGTCTTGCGCCTCGCGTCAAGTTTCTACACTCCAGCGCATAGCGCCTATTGTCTAGAGTCCAGCACATAGCGTCTAGCGTCTGGAGTCCAGCGTCAAGTGTCTAGAGTCCAGCGCCTAACGCCTCGAGCCTTACGTCTAGTGACCAGCGAGTAGGGTCGAGAGTCCAGCGTCAAGTGTCTAACATCCAGTGCCTGGCGTCAAGCATCGAGACTCCAGCGCCTAGCATCTAGAGTCCAGCGCCTAGCGTCGAGAGTCCGGCGCCTACTGTCTAGAATCTAGCGCCTAGCGTCAAGTTTTTAGAGTCCAGCGCCTAGCCTCAAGTGTCTTCAGTCCAGCGCCTAGCGTGTAGAGTCCAGCGCCTAACGTCTCGATTCCAGCGCCCAGCGTGTAGAGTCCAGTGCCAATTGTCAGGCTTCTAGAGTCCAGCGACTTGTGTCTGGAGTCCAGCGCCGAAGGTCTACAATCTAGCGCCTAGCGTCAAGTGTCTGGAGTCCAGCGCCGAGCGTTTAGAGTCTAGCGCCTAGACTACAGCCCCTACCCTCTATCGTCTACAGTCTAGCGCCTTGCCCCTTGCGTCAAGTCTCGAGAGTCCAGCGCCTGGCGTCAAGTCTCTGGAGTCCAGCGCCTCGCGCCGAGTGTCTCGAGTATGGTGGCTACCAACTAGCGTCGAGAGTCCAGCGCATAGCGTCGAGAGTCCAGGTCCTGGCATCGAGAGTATGGAGTCCAATGCCTAACGCCTTGCGCATAGCGTCGAGAGTCCAGCGCCTGGCGTCTCGAGTCCAGCACCTTGCGTCCAGAGTCTTGCGCCTAAGGCCTAGGGCCTTGCGTCTAGAGACCAGCGAGTAGGGTCTCGAGTCCATCGTCAAGTGTCTAACATCCAGCGCCTGGCGTCAAGCAACGAGAGTCCAGCGTCTGGTGTCCAGAGTCCAGCCCCTAGCGTCTGGAGTCCAGCCTCAAGTGTCTGGAGTAAAGCGCCTTGTGCCGAGAGTCTAGAGTTTTGGGCACAGTGATGAAATTTTGAAAAGTGTGAGTTCCTGAGAGAGAAACAAGGAAAACTGCTTGTAAGTGATAAATCCATCATATTTATTGTTCAACAATTCAAGTTTGAGCAGTTTCTCATGAAATATCCGAAAAGTTTCAAAAACGAGCTTTCCAGCTCGAGAAAACGCTGTTTTGAGAACACAGTGATGAAAGTTGAAAAGCTGTGAGTTCCCTGGAATGAAACATGTGGAAACTGGTTGTAATTGATGAATCCATCATATTTAAGCTTCAACACTCCCAGTTTCAGTAGGTTTTCTTGAAATATCTAAAGAGTTTCAAAAATGAGCTCCCCAGCTCGAGTAAACACTGTGTTGAGAACACAGTGATGAAAGACTCAAAAGTGTGAGTTCTTGTTTCATTCACGGGAACTCACAGTTTTTCAACTTTCATCAACGTGTTCTCAAAACAGCGTTTTCTCGAGCTGGGTGCGCTCGTTTTTGAACTTTTGGATATGTCATGAAAAACTGCTCAAACTGGGGTTGTTGAAGCCGAAATATGATCGATTTATCACTTACAAGCAGTTTTCACTTGTTTGATTCATGGGAACTCACAGTTTTTCAACTTTCATCGCTCTGTGCCGAAACCTGCTTTCTCTCGGGCTGGGAAGCGCGTTTTTGAAACTTTTGGATTTTTCATGAAAACCTGCTCAAACTGGGACTGTTGAAGCTTAAATATGATGGATTTATCACTTACAAGCAGTTTCCACTTGATTCATTCACGGGAACTCACAGTTTTTCAACTTTCATCGCTCTGTGCCGAAACCTGCTTTCTCTCGGGCTGGGAAGCGCGTTTTTGAAACTTTTGGATTTTTCATGAAAACCTGCTCAAACTGGGACTGTTGAAGCTTAAATATGATGGATTTATCACTTACAAGCAGTTTCCACTTGATTCATTCACGGGAACTCACAGTTTTTCAACTTTCATCACTCTTTACCCAAAACTGATTTCTCTCGAGGTGGGAAGCGCGTTTTTGAAACTTCTGGATATTTCATGAAAAACTGCTCAAACTGGGACTGTTGAAGCTTAAATATGATGGATTTATCACTTTCAAGCAGTTTCCACTTGATTCATTCACGGGAACTCACAGTTTTTCAACTTTCATCGCTCTGTGCCGAAACCTGCTTTCTCTCGGGCTGGGAAGCGCGTTTTTGAAACTTTTGGATATTTCATGAAAAACTGCTCAAACTGGGACTGTTGAAGCTTAAACATGATGGATTTATCACTTTCAAGCAGTTTCCACTTGATTCATTCACGGGAACTCACAGTTTTTCAACTTTAATCACTCTTTACGCAAAACTGGTTTCTCTCGAGCTGGAAATCGTGTTTTTGACAATTTTGGATATTTCATGAAAAACTGCTCAAACTGGGACTGTTGAAGCTTAAATATGATGGATTTATCACTTTCAAGCAGTTTCCACTTGATTCATTCACGGGAACTCACAGTTTTTCAACTTTCATCGCTCTGTGCCGAAACCTCCTTTTTCTCGGGCTGGGAAGCGCGTTTTTGAAACTTTTGGATATTTCATGAAAAACTGCTCAAACTGGGACTGTTGAAGCTTAAATATGATGGATTTATCACTTTCAAGCAGTTTCCACTTGATTCATTCACGGGAACTCACAGTTTTTCAACTTTCATCGCTCTGTGCCGAAACCTCCTTTTTCTCGGGCTGGGAAGCGCGTTTTTGAAACTTTTGGATATTTCATGAAAAACTGCTCAAACTGGGACTGTTGAAGCTTAAATATGATGGATTTATCACTTTCAAGCAGTTTCCACTTGATTCATTCATGGGAACTCACAGTTTTTCAACTTTCATCAACGTGTTCTCAAAGCAGCGTTTTCTCGAGCTGGGTGCGCTCGTTTTTGAACTTTTGGATATGTCATGAAAAACTGCTCAAACTGGGGCCGTTGAAGCTGAAATATGATCGATTTATCACGTACAAGCAGTTTTCACTTGTTTGATTCATGGGAACTCACTATTATATTATAGAACTAGGCTCAGATCCGAGTTGTATATAGCTGAGCCATGTTGCTTAACAGCACTCAATAAAAAAAATGACTTTCTTTAAAATACATTTTGAAACACTTTCAGAAAGACAATTATTGAATAGCACTCCCTTCAACGGACAATACCAGAGAAATGCCAGACCCACCCCCCATGTTATCATGCTACATAAAGTATAACCACCGCCTAGAATATTGTCTGATGTCCTTATTGCCTCATCGAGTACTGATCGATCTGTATTCCACGACAGATGTTTCTTAATTACTAAGAAATAATTCACATTGTTTATTTTGTGTTTAGAGTACTGATCCAAAAGGAATAACTTCTTCTTCTAATTTTCCTTCCAGATCAACAAGTCTGTGTTGTGTATATTGAGTGATGAACAGTTGGCACAGTACATCCCAGCCTATGGAGACCGTGTCGCTGTGGCGTCTTTTTGCCGACAACACTCTGCACAGTCAACTGATCGAGCAGATCTCTTAGAAAGAGTGAGTGCAAAGATTGCGGCAAGAAAAAGAACAGCAACTTCGAGTGATTCTAGGGATGTCTCACAGGCACCGGGCACACATTCTAGTCTTTTCAGTGACCTCGTACATGCACCGAGGAGGGCACCAACAGGCTTTCTGTCAAAACATAAACCGAAGAAACAAGCAGCACCAGAAAAACTGCACAGAAGAGTGAATATAGGATGGTTGCGTTATGAATCAACGGACGGCTATAAACAAGTTCGATTGGACAAAGGGGGAGGAGTAAGAAGTACAACAATGGAAAGAGTCCAAAAAGGTTCATTGGTCTTCCAAGTTTTGAACAATGGAAAGAAACGCCTCATATGAAAACATTCTGGAAAGAGACAAAGAACTATTTTTCCCAGACGGGCGTTCACCAAAAGAGGCCCTTGAAGACTTCAACTTTGACGTCTGCGACTTCAAGAGAGAGCCTTTAAAAAAAATGAAACTGTCCAAGCTATGTATGAGAAAACTGGGTTGAATCTTTTAAGAATGTATGTCTGCACAAAGGAACGAGAATCAGACAAAGAAGACGCCGATCCTCCCAGCAAAGATGGGACAGACGATGACACAGCAACTCAGTCACAGGTTTCCACCACGCATTCAACAGAGACTATCGTTGTGCCATCAGATTCTGAGAAGGAATCCAGTGATGAGGTATGTGTTATTGTGTCTTCTTCACCTATTAAAATCTGAAACACTTACATACCCTTACTCGCATACATGAGTGCCACTGCGCACGTGGGCAAGATTGCTTTTCACCCACAGTGCATCATATTGTTGTATTTTTTTTTATATCAACTAAGGTAAAGGTTCCTTCTGACTGTCCTGTGTCTTATCCTATTTGAATTCTTTCAGAATGAGCTTTCACCGTCGCTTCCAACTCATTTTCAACACTCAACACCTCCCAGGTCTTATGCGGCCATGCATGAAGAGGAATGGCAAGTTTTGGAGGTAATGTACACTGCCCTGACACACACACACACACACACACACACACACACACACACACACACACACACACACACACACACACACACACAGGAAAGTAGGTTCAGGGCCTGGGTTACTATCCGCTTGAGCAAGAGGTTGTTAAGCGTCTTGCTTCACCCATTGATGTTTGAGGCATCCTCTTTATTGTGTGAATGCCTGAGGCATTCACACGATTACATTCCTCTTCTGACTTCTTCCGCCGTTTTTTGGCACGCTTCTCCTCCTACAAATTTTGTCCGATTTGAGCCATTTAGATATCAAATTGTGCAGCTTTTTAAAGACATTCCGGCTATGTTCTGGCTTTTTAATATCTCTTAAACTTTTTGAAATATTTCAACTTTTGTGCAGCTTTTTTCCCCATGTTAACGGATGGAGATTTTTTCAAACTTTGGAACCTTATAACTTCTTCAAATCTTAACCGATTTTCACCATTCAACTTTTGAAATGTTCAACTTTTTAAACCCTTTCTTCAACCTTTTTAAAGTTTTTCAACTTTGTTCAACTTTTTTAAATATTTCCACTTTTTAAAATTATTTTTAACATTGAAGTAGATGGGAAAACCCTTCAATGGACCTTTCAACTCCTTCAACTTTGACCCCTTACAACTTTGTCATACTTTGACGTAGACAAGTCATTTTACTTGCAAAATGTAGGAATTTTTGTCCTCTATTCAGGTATGTTATATCTTGTCCAGATGTTTTACCAAATTCAAAC
>NC_043756.1:1244605-1362105 GCF_902148845.1 Salarias fasciatus | reverse complement strand
GTGGTGGAGCCGGGAGCGACAGTGTGAACATGTTTTTCACGTTGGGTCAACCTACTTTTGGGTCGAGCCGGGGACACTTCGAGGAGGAGATCCGAGGTTGACCCCGGCTCGATCTACATGCAGTGAGAACACGGTCGCTCCCTGGGTCGAGCCAACTTTCCTCGTTTGCCGCACTTTTGTCCGTGTGAGGCTTCCGTAACGCACGATACGAACTGTTATTCTGAGTGCGCACATCGAGCATGGCGGAGAGTCTGTGCTTCCTTCTGAAAGTCAGCGATTTGTATGGCCTGCAGAAAAATCATGTACAACAGAACAACTGTTGTGGCAGTGTTCCATCTACAGAACAGAATCACCGCAGCACTGTCTGCGGAGGAGGTTGCCAGATCTGTTGATTCCCCCCCCCCCCCCCTTAAACAATATGAAACCCGTTAAACTCAATAGAGAGCAGCCCAAACCAACATCTCGGTTGAAATGCACGTTAAAACCATGTATAAAAAAAAAAAAATACACATAAACACATAATCATTACATCAACCCGTCCGACGTGTTCAAAAAAGAAGCTTGATTTGGTGGAAACCCGCCCAATCTGGCAACACAGACCTGCTTCAGTCATAGAGCTGTTTTGTGCATTTTTGGAGTTGTTTGACTTTCCTGCAGTGATGACGTACAAAACCGTTCATTCTTCTAATGCGTATAATGACTACATCATGTTGTTTGTTCTGTATTCTACCAGGAGAAGTAAAAAAAAAAATAGAATATTAAGGCAAAAACACGGCAGATTTTATTTTGAGATCACTGATTTTGGAACAAGTATCACGTTTCCTTCCGGCACCCGACTTAATACGATTCAGTTATTTATGAGGAGGCTGATTTACAAATTCACACTTCCCGAAAGGGGTCCTGGCTCGACCCAAGTCAGTGTGAACATGCCCATAGACACACAGATTGGGCCCCACTGCCAGAGAAATACATATTTACACAGAAAATAAAAGAATTAAATGAGTTACAATTAAATGATGTAACTCTTGTGCTTATCGTTCTTTCAGAATGCAATTACAACAGTCCAGCCTGACACATCAACTGTGTCCTTTGCTCCCTTGCATGCCTCATCTTTGCCAAGTATACAGGTTGTGTCTCCTCCTCCAACGTAGTACAACACAATACAGTGTGGGCCTCAGCAATGCAACATAAAATTTTATATTTTAGTCATTTTTAAGAATGCTGGTATCTCCTTTATTTGTGGCCATGACTAGGGATGGGAATTGTTAAGAATTTAGCGATTCCGATTTCATTATTGATACTGCTTATCGATATGACTCCTTATCGATTCTTTTTGCTGAGAAATTAAACAATACTAATGGGTGTTTGCATTAACTATTTAATATCTTCATCCTGAAAAGAAGAAAAAACATCCATGCCATTAAAATTTTGCAATCTTTACAAAAAGCCCCAGTTTCATCTTTTCATGTGAAATACAGCCAAACTCTGGAGTACTTCTTCCTTGATGACACTTTGGAAATTTCAAAACCAAATTAGCCGGGCTCACGCTGGATGCCCGTGCATGTCCGGTGCGGCTCTGGTACAAAATTACCGCAGCTCTGTCACTATCAGTGCCTCAGTGTTTCTGCTGTCTGCTGAAGGAGGTTGCCAAATCTGTCCCAAAAATAATGTTAAAACTGTCCAACAATAGAAAGCAGTCCAAATCTCCATCTCTGTAGAAAACGCATGTTAAAATATTAAAAACTGGACTTATAATATACTTATAATAATAATAATAATCTTAAAAAAAAAAAAAAAAAAAAAAAAACACATCACAAACACAACCATTTCATCAACCCACCCGCCAGGTTCAAAAGAACCTTGATTGTGCAGAAACCTGCCCAATCTGGCAACACAGAGCTGCCCCATTCACAGAGCTTTGTTTTGTGCAATTTTTGCTTTGACTTTCCTGTAATGAGTAAGTACAGTATTTTTCATTTTTCTAATGTATATGATAATTAGATTGCATTATTTGTTGTATATTCCACCAGAAGAATTTAAAAAATAATGTCAAGGCGAAAACACGACACAGATTTTATTTAGAAATCACTTATTTAGGAACACGTACCTACTTTCCTTATGGCACCGGACTTCTTCTGCTTAGATTGAAGCAGAATAGGGTCTTTGCTGAAAGTTTCTGGTCTGCGGCTCTACAGTGGTGCCAGAGCGGACCACAGCCGCACCATAGCTGCTGTGAGCCCAGTGTTACGCGCCGCGTCATCATGCACAAAGCGGAACCGATAAGTGGAATCGTCAAGGACACAGACAAACGATTCCTTGGAATCGAGTCACTGGGAACCAGTTCTACAAAACCATAGTCATGAGCACCCAAGTCAGAGTATGGCCTTAATAATAATGCTTTTATATAGCGCTTTTTCAGGACACTCAAAGACGCTTTACATTGCATTATTCATTCACACCATACTGGGTGGTGGTAAGCTACTACTGTAGCCACAGCTGGCGGAAGCGAGGCTGCCAATCTGCGCCATCGGCCCCTCCGACCACCACCAACCATTCACTCTCACAACTTTCATACTAGGCAAGGTGGGTGAAGTGTCTTGCCCAAGGACACAACGACAGTTTTACGCCTGCAGGAGCGGGGGATCGAACCGCCAACCTTCCGGTTATAAGACGACCTGCTCTACCACCTGAGCTACTGTCACCTTGGTACATTCGCTACTCCAAATTATGTTAGTGTAGTGTTTAAAAATGGTCTGATTATTTTTTTTTCAATTAATTGTATAAAGAACTTAGTCCCTTTAAAAAAAAAAAAAAAAAAAAAAAAAAAAAAAGAGGACTTCAGTGATATATTCCCACAGATCTCACATTAGATGTTGAGGTCAGCTTCAAAGGATGTCCTCTCTAATGTTTTTTTTTTTTTGTCTTGTAGATGGAGAGCCAAGAGGATACCCAGCCAGAGCAAGTGGCTTCACAACCCACAACAGAAAGACAATTGCGGGTTGTTGCAGTTCTCAGGGAAAGGGTTGTTGAAAACCTTTTGGACGCTTTCAAGGACAGCAGCATTTTGAGTTGCAAACTGAAGATGATATTTGTGAACGAGAAAGCAATAGATCACGCTGGAGTTTCCCGTGATGTGTATACTGCTTTCTGGGAACAGTTCCTCGAACTGTGTGAAGGCGAAGATGAGAGAGTTCCGAGACTGAGACCGGATTACTCTGAGATTGAGTGGGACGCAGTGGGCAGAATTTGGGTGAAAGGGTTCCTAGATCATGGGTTAATGCCTGTGAAGCTCTCCAAGGCGTTCATTCTTTCTTGCATTTATGGTATGGACTCGGTACAAAAAGATGTTTTGTTGAGCTCTTTCCTACAGTACATCTCCTCCAGTGAGCGATCCGCACTGCAAAAGGCTCTACAGGGCAACACAGATGAAAGTGATGAAGAAGAGTTGCTGGACCTTTTCACCAGAATGGGTTCCTATAAACCACCTTCGAAAGATGACTTCGAGGCTTCCATCCTCACAATGGCTCATAAAGCCCTCATCCAGGAGCCAAAATTTATTTTGGACTGCTTCTCAAAAGCAATTGCCTCTTCAGAAATTTCACTCTCAGAAAAAGACAGTGTGCTGGGTCTTTATGAAAAGAAGAGGGCAAATGGCAAAAGGGTGGCTCAACTACTTGAACCGATGGAGACCATGAATCAGAGAGAAACAGAGGTTTTCAATCGCCTGCAACGTTACATAAAAAGTGGTGATCCAAGCAAAGCAGAAAAGATCCTTCGGTTTTGCACTGGTGCAAATGTAATTTGCATTGAGAAGATTAAAGTCTCCTTCAATGGAGAAAACGGTCTTGGAAGAAGGATTGTGGCTCATACCTGCGGCCCACTGCTTGAAGTCCCATACACATATCTCAGTTATTCAGAGCTCCGATTGGAGTTTGACAAAATATTGTCAAACAACTTCCTAGAAATGGACATTCTGTGATGTAGCACATGACATTCCGGACCTTGTCCCTATTTGGTCCTTAAAGGGATGGTACACCTTAAATATTATTTTTACCGTTACTTTTATTTTTCAATTTTTTCGAACCATTACACACTCCTTTGACACCTGAGGTCATTGATATTCCGCTTTGCCCCTGATGTTTCCCTTTAAAAAAAAAAAGGTCTGTGTGTCTCTGTAGAGATTATGCTCTGCCTGTTGCATATCATTTTGTCATCTGGGCATATTTTCATTTAATTATTACAATTAGTATTTTTATTTTATTTTTTTTTTTCATTGTCTCTTCTGCAATTGCATCTGCCGAAAAGATGATGGCATGTTAAAATCCTGTTTGGTTATTGCATTTTACAAGAGAAAATGGTTGACTTTTGGCTACTTCGTTTTCTTAACTCTAGAACAGCCCAGAATTTCGGTTATCTGAGATTAATAAAGCCATCCTTTATTGGATTTTTTTCCAGTCTGTTCAGTGTGCTAAAATGCACCCATATGTATGATGTTTGTTGTTTAGGATTCATAGCCACCACTGAAGCGAACATGTTTGGAACATCAATGTTCATTGTAGCTGATGTTACTGCTCTGTTGAGCAGTTACAATGTGCAATTGTAACGTTTAGTTTTGCCTTTTATTTATGTTTTTATTGCCTGTACACTGCAGTTTAGCACAGCCCTTTTTTTATTTATTTATTTATTTATTTTTGGTTTTTTGATGTACAATGCAGTTTAGCACAGCATTTTTGTTTTTCTTGTTTTGTTTTGTTTTGTTTTTTGGTTGTTTTTTTTTTCATGTACACTGCAGTTTGGCACAGCACTTTTGTTTTGGTTTTTTGATGTTCCTAAATCTTTCCCAATTTAGCACTGACAAAATAAAACACTGTCTACAAGTTAGGTGGGAACGTGTGAATAAAATACACATTTGAGAGATTTCCGTCATTGTTCTGCTTATTTCTGTAGCAAACCGTGACAACCCGACAACTATCTGTTGAATCAGGGAAGAATACCGTATTGGCCCGAATATAAGACGATATTTTTTTCCCAGAAACTGAATTCTTCAAAATGGGGTCGTACGCTAATGTAGGTGTACAATGTCGTTACACATACGCGTCGCTAGATGGAGCCAAAGTACTGGTGACAAAGCGAATGAAGCATCAGTGATCTGATGAAAAATGGAGGAACTTGACCATCTGGAATGAAGGAGCTTGGACGCAAGACAAGTGAACAAACAGAAGTAAAGTTATGATGTCAACTTCAAAATGAAGGTAATCAACACAGCAAAGTCAACAAACAACTGCCAAGCGGCCAACATATATTTGACTAAATTTTTAAGTCTTATGAAGTTAAATAGAACTTCAATTTGATGGTTATAAAGTTATTTACATCATTAATGCAGTTATTGAACCTTTGAGGGTTATTTGTTGCTTATTCACTGAGTCATAGCCTCAGATTTTGAGAAAGAATAGTTTTTTTTAATACTGCAGTAATATTTCTTGATCTTAAATCACATGAAATGTTATCTCTGTTGTGAGTTTTCCTAGAATAATTGTACAATAAAAAGTTGTTTTATGAGTAACCTTATTGTCTTCAACATATTTTTATTTTCACAAAATAATTTCTGAAAAATAGGGGTCGTCTTATATTTGGGTCAAACGGTAAATCAATTTCAGACAAACTTATTTTAAAGAAATGGGCTTTGCAAATAAAATTGCATGGGTTTGCCTTACCGTTTAGTTTTGTTTTACGGCATTTTAAATATATGATGTTTAAATGATCATTTCTCTGTGTGATAATAGGACAGATGCATCTTTCTAAACACACACACACACAGAGATCATTTCTATCATTTTTTGAGTATGTAATTTTACTAAACTTTAAACCACAGGTGTCAAACTCCAGTCGTCGGGGCCCGGTGACCCTATATGTTTTAGATCTCACTGAGTTGTAACACAGCTGATTGCAATGATTGGGCTGTTTAGGATTCAGTTTGACACAGACGTTCACCTTTTTGTCCAAGTAGAGTTGCCGTAACTAGCGTGCGCACGCGCAGAACAGTTCACTAGCGTTTAATGCGGAAGCGTTGCACACGCTCGTGAGGCAGCGAGGCTTTATTCCACCACTGAAAGAATGGAGAAATTTATAGCATTTTATTTTGATCTCGGCTTGAAATATAAACACATATCATCAAGTGCTCTTTTCTAGACATGGCTATAGCATAAGTGAAAGGCATCTTAAAAGAACTCTTTGTGAATATGGATATTCTCGGCGCAAAGAGTACTCCAGCTTGTCTGAACTGGTAGATTTCATCAGTGAACAACTCCAGGGTTCTGACCAACTGCATGGCTATCGTTGGATGTATGCTAAATGCAGGCAACGTGGTCTAAGAGTGAGAAAAGAAGATGTCCGGTTGGTTTTAGCAGAGCTCGATCCCACGGGAGTTTCAATGAGGAAAGCAAGACGTCTACGACGGCGCAACTACTTCGCGAAGGGCCCCAACTATATCTGGCATTTTGATAGTTATGATATACTGAAGCTTTTCGGAATATGCATTAATGCATGTGTGGATGGATTTTCAAGACGTATTATTTGGCTTAATTGCTACACCACCAGCAGTGACCCAAGGGTAATAGGCGGCTATTACATCGAAGCAGTTCAGCGTTTGAGGGGCTGCCCCCGTGTCATGAGGGCAGATCTCGGGACAGAAAACGGCCATGTCCGCAACTTTCAGAGACTGCTACGGGTCAGAGGTATGAGGCGTTGGTCAATTTTTGTGGAACATGTACTTCACTGTGTTAACTGTACTGTATTTTTAATTGATATCTGTACAATTTACAAATAATATTTTCAATCAACCTTCAATCAAAAGGTCCTGGTGACACTATGGACAGCTACCTCGAAGGAGCCAGCACTGCCAATCAAAGAGTAGAATATTGGAGGGGTTTTTCAGGAAGGAATGTGCGGAGTTCTGGATCACCTTGTTTTCAGACCTGAGAGACAATGGATTCTTCGATGGAGAGTTTTTGGACAAAAACTTGCTACAGTTTTGCTGCATGGGACTGATTCAAGTGAGTGAGTGTGAGAGTGTGAGTATGAGAGTGTGTGTGTGTGTACACAACCAAATCAGCTTGTGGAGTAATAATTATGACATATTTTGCAGGGCAAAAATACTGTTGTTAATGTCACAAAACAAAACAAAAACCAAAATACTTAAAAATCATTATAACTCAATTCATGAATGCTCATGCAATTTCCAATTGGAAACTAGTACTGCTTTTCTGTCAATAACAAATGTTACACATCGAGAAGTGCACTACAGTTTGATCATGACGATGCATATATGGTTTTTACATCCATTGCATTCTGTTTTTGCCTAAATCAATAAAATGTTTTCACAGGATGAGCTGGATGACACTGCACGGGTGTGGAACATGCATAACATCAGGCCATCAAAGAACCCCAACGTGCCCAGTGGCAATCCCAACGTCATGCATGCTCTTCCTGAACTCTACAGGACCACAGATTACCTTTCCCCTGTAGACCAGGACAGCCTGCAGTTTTGCAAGGATCAGTGCCTTTTTCGATCCAACATACCATGTGACCCAGATGTGTATGAACTATGCAATATAGTCATGTCTGAGTCTCATCTAAGTTATTCCAGAGATGCGTATCAGGCTATCAATTAATATACACATTTAAGAGAAGCCGTGAAGGGATCCTTGGAAGCCCTTTAGTCAATGGGCTGAATGCAGTTTCCCCTCCTTTTTTTTGTCTTTTTTGGTTTCTGTTTTTACTGATAGGATTATTCCTTGCATGTGGTTCTGATTTACATGTCCATTTGGAGTTAAGTATCTGAAATTTAAAATTTTACTTGACTCAAGGAATGCAGTAGTAGAAATTACTCAGTGTATCTACATTTTTTGTTATGAACTTCTTTTCAAGATCATGTTGCATCCCTTAATGAGCTACTTTCCCTCATTCTAAGCGTTTATGTTGTATTTTATGGTATTTCTTATGTTGTCTTTTGGGCGTGTGTTTATGTTTATCCAAAACTGGGACCTAGGGATACATTATAATAAATATTTTTTTTTATTTATTTATAATGCGCTTTTACAAGTGCTCAAAGAAGCTTACATACAAATAACACTTTAAATGTGGATACATCTTAACAAAAGCATCATAGAGAAATCATAATGTATAACATATGATTATCACAACAGTAGTGAATCAATAACTTTGAGAAAGATCTGGCTTCCTATGCAGAGGTGGAAGTAATTAATTACAAATGCTCAGATTACCATAATTAAGAATTTTTGGGGGGGTTCTTGTACTTTTATGAGTAGATTTTCAAGTCTGTACTTTTAAGTATTCATTATGTCATGTAATGTACTTAGTTACTTTTAAAATCATAGTTGAGTACTGAGTACAATTTTAATTAATATCCAAACCCTTCCTCTGCATTTTTGTGGCCAGTAAGGTGTTTGATAGCAAACAAGCCGATGAAAACAGGACATGAGGATAAAAAACAAAAACAAAACCAAAGAAGTTGTTAATGATTGATCTCTAATTGATTTTGCATTAAGAATTTAACCAGTTAAAAATGCAGTCATTGATATTTAATCAATAGTCGTGGCACCTCGTGTAATTTTGTTTTTTGTATGGCGGAGACATTTGCTGAATAAGGAAATAAAAACTTAAAATGAGAAAAAAAAAAGACAAAAAACAACCAATCAAAATGACGGGAAAAAACTCTTGTTTTGTAGCTTATCCATTATTAAGGATTAATTGATTGTTGGTGTTTTAACTATTGGTAAAGGAAAACACAAAATTATCGAGCCCTAGTCTGGAGAGGTGACGTGATATCACCGGTTAAAAGTAACTAATACTCTTGAGTAGTGTTTTGACGAATACTTTGTACTTTTACTTGAGTATTTTTCTCTACTTGTAATTGAGTGATATTTTAGCAATGTAACAGTACTTGTACTTGAGTACAGATTTTCTGTACTCTTTCCTAGGGATGCACCGAAATGAAAATTCTTGGCCGAAAGCGAAACCAAAAAATGAGGAAACTAAATACGAAAGAACGAAAGAAATGAATAACTATTAGCCTATCCTCAGGGATATTGTTCAAAGGTATTAAAAAAGACGCACTTTGCGGGGCTTTTTTCTGCGATTGATTTGTTTTATATGCGCATCTGAACAGGGAGCTAGCTCTGACAGCAGACAATCAGACAGACGGCCAAAAATATCAACCAAATCCCAAAAGAAAGACTATAAAAAGAGGCATAAATAAGATTTATAAGGTGGAAGAAGCTTTAGCAAAGATACAGGAGGTCAGTGAGGGGGAATCGGATAGCGGAGACGTGTCGGACATCAGCGATCTTGACTGGAGTGAAGAGGAGGAATGTTCTGAATCAGAGTCAGAACAGCCGCGGGCCAAACAGCGAAAAAAATGTAATCCTGCCCCAAAAATGCCAGATCGACCTCCAGCTGCTGTACAGTCCAGCACAGAACCTGCAGTGGCGCAAGGAAGAGCTCACGCGTCACCTCCAGGTATAGAGAATTACTGTAGGCTACTGTCAGTTTACAACTACATAATAATAACATAAAATGGTGTAAATAAAAAATAAACTAACGTAGTAAATCTCAAAACAATAGTGAACACGGTATTGACAGCAGGGGCACTGCAGTGTCTCCAGAGGTGCCAATTATACAGGTAAAATATTATATCCTCCATCAAAGTACAGCAAACCATGTATTTCTCGTTTCCAAATATTAATGTTAGAACGAATATATTTTCTGAATAAATACCTTTGTCCTGTCAAGCCTGCAGTCCCAAAATCAAATGAGCAGGGTGAGGACCAGACCGTGTGGGAAGGTGTCCGTCCTGGGGCGCAGCCGGGGAGACTTATTTTACTAATTTTAATATGTTCTTGATCATTATTGACGGTTAATAATACAACTATTTTGTGTGTGTTGGTGTGTGTGTGCGTGTTTATCAGGGAAACGGGTGCGCGGAGTGTGAGTGAGAGGTGACGCTGCGCAAAGGCGCACCGTAAAAAGTTTTAAATAAATTTTAAAATTCAATTTGAGGCATTAATAAAGCAGACATGAGGAATTAAAAAGTTTGATTTAGCATTACCGACACGTCATCACCAATTATTTTCGGCCTTGTTGTTTCAGTGATCTTTTTCTTTCGGCTGAAAGCCGAAAATACACCTTTGAGCCATTTTCGGCCGAAAAAGTTCGGTGGCCGAATTTTTGGTGCATCACTACTCTTTCCACCACTGTTCCTATGTTCATTATTAGGCTATCACTAGTGTTGAAATGGCCTGAGTTAAGAACACTAATAATAATCACAATGTCAAACATGGATATTTTAATAATAAACACTGATCCGTGTAATAGAGACAAATGTGATCACTATATAGCTTCCACTGTGCTTTTCATCCATCAAACAACATAGATGTACCAACCTCCCTCTTCTGAAAAAAGACCACCATGACTCGATGCGCTGATTCGAGGTTGATGAGCCGTAACTGTGGCTAGAGGAGCCTGCATAGTGGTCTGTATGCGAGTGCGAGTACATTGTATTGCTGCCATGATCCCATTTTCTGTTCCGAGGTCAGTTCTCAGTCTCATTGGGACCACTCCAGTACTCTTGGCACAATTAATATAATTGTGAGCGATGACAGATGGATTATTGTTCGTTGGTCCGCAAACAAGCCACATTATTTTTCTCGAAAAGCCATCTATGCATCCTGAGAGTGCCAGACCCAATGGTTTCAGTTTGTCATATCCATCAACATGCCATATGTAGTTTGGACCCATGGAGTGATACGTGCGTCTGGTAAACCTTCTGCGTGTTCTCAAAGCCGTCCCTCGTGGATTCAGTTGTTTGAGTAGCCTCATAACAACATCACGTTTAACACGAAGCCTGTGTTTTTGTTGGAGAACTTGCCACATAGTCCGATAACCGAAGAGTTGCCCTGGTCCTTCCAGCTCTATCAGAATGGCACGCCTCACCTCAGGGAGTGGGGAATAGTTGCTTCTTCTGTGCAGCCCTGCTTCTTTTAAACGCGTCTTCAGCGTACGCAGACTCATTTTTACGTTGTGATAGGTCGACAGCATGTCCAGTATCACGTTATATCCATGTCCAGCATCAAAATATTCCTTAATAGAAGCACGTACCTCATCATTTGTGGCGCTCATGTTTTGAAAACATGTCTTTCCGGTTCAAAGGACGGACCAGTTCTTTCGTCCAATCAGCGACGACTGATGTCACCCACTACTTAACCTGAAGGGGCAGCATTGCGCTAAACAAGCGTACAGCCTGCCGGAAATCATTAGAAGAAGAAGACTGATGTCACCCGATTTCCGTTTTCTCTTTTGCCGTTGTGTTTTCTCTTTTTGTGTTGTGTTTTCTGATTTGGCGTTGTGTTTTCTGATTTGGCGTTGTGTTTTCTGATTTGGCGTTGTGTTTTGTGATTTGGCGTTGTGTTTTCTGATTTGGCGTTGTGTTTTGTGATTTGGCGTTGTGTTTTGTGATTTGGCGTTGTGTTTTCTGATTTGGCGTTGTGTTTTGTCTTTTTGTGTTGTGTTTTCTGTTTGGCGTTGTGTTTTCTCTTTTTGTGTTGTGTTTTCTGATTTGGCGTTGTGTTTTCTGATTTGGCGTTGTGTTTTCTCTTTTTGTGTTGTGTTTTCTGATTTGGCATTGTGTTTTGTGATTTGGCGTTGTGTTTTCTGATTTGGCGTTGTGTTTTGTCTTTTTGTGTTGTGTTTTCTGTTTGGTGTTGTGTTTTCTCTTTTTGTGTTGTGTTTTCTGATTTGGCGTTGTGTTTTCTCTTTTTGTGTTGTGTTTTCTGATTTGCCGTTGTGTTTTGCACCTCAGGGCCACCGTACGTAACACAGTTGACAAGCTAACAAATAAATTGTGTATTATAATTAAAATATAATAAAATCAAAATGATCTTAATTATGGCAAATACTGAATTTAGCACACTTGGGGGGTATACCATGGATACAAGTCATTTTTTAATCAAAAAGGAGTTATCAATTTTCCACCTTATGTGTGATGTGAAATGTACCCCTAATTAGAGAATCACTCATTCAGTAACAAACACTGATGTCAAGACAAATGCCTTAATCAAAATGTGAAGGCACATCTGAGTCAGTCTCTGCATATTTACATGTTTTTTAAACACACGCCGGTATAAATGCAGTAATGGGATTTATAGAAAGAATGTGTAATGTTAAGTAGTTACACAAAACCATAACTACAAGATGATGAGGGATTGAACAACATTTAATATCAGTTTCCATCACTCTGTTTGTTTAGGCCAGAGAACCAGGGCCCTGTTCCAGCCAGACGTCTCTGCTGTCCTGCCAGAAATCCTTTCTGAGGATCTTGAGCATCAGAGGCAGAACCGGATCCAGCAGGACAAACATCTGAACTGCTCCTCAGTGATGCTGGTGAATCCAGGGAGCAGGAGGGAAGAGAGTGACGCCATGCTGCTTTCAATCAGGCCATTCTGGGTTCTGACAGGACCTGCTCAACACGGAGGAGGCCGGGAACCATGAGAACCATTAATAACACAACTGTGGATTTGTTTTTGTTTAGGAGTTGTAATTGACATGAATTATCAATAAAGTTTTAATTCAAGCTCGGTTTAATCTCTGCTGTTTTAAACCATATGACAAAATTGTTATGTGAAATATTTAGGACCATGTATGGAACAGATCGACAAAAACAACACATTTATTGAACGACAGGTTGAAAAAACACAAAGGGCAATACTGAGTGAACTTAAATCAGCAATCATTAATTTCAACAAACTTTAATGCTGCAGTTCAAAACAGTTTTTAGATCTTTGCAATCGATCTACACTGGTTTAACTAATTACAGTGACAATCAGTTCAACACTTAGCTGTCCTTCATAGTGAATGATCAGATGGTGCATCAGGCCATCCTGCACCTCATTTCTTGCTTCATCATCTGGTACCGCTACACCTGTGGGCTCTGGCGCTGCTGAACCAGATACAACCCTGCAGCCTCCACTGCTCAGGTGAGAAGCAGGAACCATTTCATCCCACCACTGCAGCTCAGATGTGGGTCCAGACGACAGGCCTGCGTCCAGCCGCTCCTGGTAGTACAGAACCTCGGAAAGACACAGAGTATATGCAATGAAATTACATAAAAATGATGTCATTTGGACTTTTCAATGAATGTCAGAATGACTTATAACTACTACCGGTGGTATTAATACAACTAACTTTCACAAATATCTAAAATAATGAAATTTAAAATGATCATCTCCTTAACACCTTGAAATGTCACCAGGTAAGACATCAACAGTCACCCAATGGTTAATGTTTCTCATTCTTTTAAAATATTTTTAGTAACCTTTACTGTATTTTTTTTCAGCCTGTAGGTGTTACAGGTCTCAGTGTGATTACCACAGTAAGAAAAATATTACCTGTGTCAAGCAGGTGAAAAGAGAGAACAGAAGATGAGAGGCATCTTGTGTAACTCCCACATTTTTTTAAAACATCACACTTCACAAAGCATGTCTGCATTTTTCATTTCAGTTGGTTCACACTCTCATTAGCAGTTCTACTCAGTTCCTATGAGTTCCTATCACTTACACTGTTCCACATTCTATCACATTTCATATTCTTTCTGATCGCATCTGTAAATTTATGAACACATCTCCATAACACATGTAATCACATTACAATCCTTGTGCATAAAGTCGCACGGTTTCTGATCACAGTTCTCCACAGGTCCTAAACATGAAACAAAACATGTAATCTAGAAGAAATCAATTATTAACTCGAAATAATAGAAAATAGTCATCTGAAAATGTACAGATCACTGAAATAAGCAGTTTGGATTGTGTGTGTATTACATAACTTTTTTTTCTGAAAAGTAACCGATTAAAAAAAAAACTAAAGTAACATCCGTTTAGAATAAGGTGCTTATTTCTCATAGAATCATGAATATTCTGAAGCCATTTATCAAAGAAACTGCCCAGCAACTACCTCGTTTGACCCAAAATGGCGGCCGCATGGGGAAAACCTACTCCAGAAAGTTGCTTCAAATGGATTTTAAACCGACACAAATAACATCAAATATACACAAAATCTCGGAGACAGTGCCTGGCTCAATATCAAAAATTAACTGTGTTTTGTAGGTGGTCCACCAACCTGTTCCAACAAAGGAGAGGACAAAAGACAAGAGGCATCTTCTTTAAATCTAACCAACTCCCAACGTCTGCAGAAGCGTCCGCCCCTTTACCGCTCCCAGCGCAACGAGAGAAAACAAACCTTCCGCCCCTCAAGTTCACTAAAGTTCAGAAATGAATTAATAACGTGCCAATTTCCTACATGAATAAAGTAAATGTGGTAAACTAAATAAACACATGTGGTCACCCTATTTTAGGGGTGTCACATATGGAACAGTGTTGAGAACCTGGATCCCTCTAATGCAGTACTTCTCAATTATTTTCTGTTAAGCCCCCCCTAGCAAGAAGAAAACAATTGCCCCCCCCCCCCCCCCCCCCCGCCCCACCCCACCACCCACTCTCCGCCGCAGCTATAAATAATAGCATTTGTCTATAAAATTGTTATAGGTACACCTCTACATAACATCCTTGTTAACATTAACGAAAACAAAAAAGAAAGAGATCTAGTTCAACTTACAAGTGTGATTTTATTAACATTGTTTATTAGTCTGTAGAATAAAAGCTTTTAAGTGCATCAATTTGCCGGAAATTCCAAAAATAATAATATCCTTGTTTAAACAGTAAACATTTTTGACAGACTTATTGCACCATTTGCTGCTGGAAAATAAAATTAAACAAAATCAAATAATAAATTCAAATTCACTTCAGCAACATTAACTCGGGAGCACAATATATAAAACACTTTTTTGTACAAAACAAAAACGAATAAAACAATTTGTGCTGATTTTTTTCTTTTTTTTAAATCAAAATGAGGAAGCCAGGATTAATGGCTACAATGTGCACGTTTTGCAGTGCACAGCTTCTCAGAGCGAGGTTTGAAGCAGGATCCTGCAGCTCTCAGCTCCTGCTCAATGTGTAGCTGGGACCTGTACTTGGTCTTCAGTGCAGCAACAGCAGAGAAGCCAGTCTCACAAAGGTAAGATGTTGCAAAAGGAAGCAGAATGCCCACAGACCTCTGCTCTTAGAGTGGATATTGCCTCTCTGCACTCAGCCAGAACTCTTTTTTGACTCACTGTCTTTGTCTCTCTCCACCTTTCTTTTCATCCATGTTAAAAATGTCTTCATGTTGTCTGTTTGTTCACTGTGCTTCACATCCCCAGCTCGTTGCAAAACAACCTTCACCTTAGAACTGCGCACTCTGACAATGAGCGCCACTGTAATTGCACATCCACTCCAGTAGTTGGCACTTTATTTTATAAGGCGGAAAAAAAAAGCATATGCCCCTTCCCCCCACCCCCCACCCCAATCGCACAGTTTCAGAACCACTGCTCTAATGTAACAGAAATAGTAATCATTGAAGATGGACTATTAATTTGTTAAATTCAAATTACTTTTCCTGGGCTTTTTGTGTGCACTACATGGATGTTCAACTGAGGATCTCAAATTTGATCTCAGCATTTAAAACTCCTCTCAGCCGCTGACAACAGACAGAACAGAAAACCTCTTTAATTACTGAAGCTAATGTGACTGACTCTATTGCTTGAAGGAATAATGCAAATAAAACAATTTAAAGCACAAAGTTGTCTTCATAACTGCAGTTCCAGAGTGGTAACTCACCCAAAACCATCGTCTCCTCACAGCTCTTCCCGTCTCATTTTCAGGTTGATTCTGCTGCAGGGCCTCAAGACTCTTCAGTACTTTTCTTTCACTTTATTTCTTGCTGTTGGTGACATTTTATAACTTTCTTACAATGAAAAGCGACAAAACAGCAAAAAGAAACATGACGGCCTGTGTCATTCATTTAGCTTGTTTGTGTCAGCTGAGCAGCGGAATGTTTACTGTCTTATTTCCCCGCCCACTGACGGGTTTCCATTGAGACAAACAAGGCCAGTGGAGATGCAATCAAACCAAGTAGTCGAGTACAGTGGGGCGGAGTCGAGCCGAGTAGAGCAGGGGAGGTGGAAACATGGAGCTGAGATAGGTATTTGGCTTGACCCCTCAGATTTAACACATACTGTAATACATAAGTCATTGCAGCCATTACAACAAAAAGTCTGTTCTGTCCATCTTGACCAATGTCGACAATCTGTAATGTGTTGATAAAGTAGGACTTTGTCAAAGAGTCTAGAGATACAATAGCAGCAAGAAACATGCAATGTTTATATATATATTTTATGCATTTTCACATTCAACTCGGTAAAAACAATTATTCACAAACCTAGGGTTTGTGGCCAAACTTTGGGTTACAGGTTAAACAGAGTAAAAGGAAACTCAAGTCTTGTCAGACAATGACCTAACATATACATGTGTAACAGAGACCATCAGTATGCCATCAGAACCTGACCATTTCGTCTGTGAAGAGGTAGGCATTAGTGTTACACACACAGAAGAAAAACAGCTCTCTCAGTTTGTACTGACTGATCCAAAAGTGAATAAGGTTTACAGATTTTCTTTGCAGATCAACAAGTCAGTGCTGTGCATGCTGTTTCAGACAGACTCTGTAAACAAAGGGTAAACCGTCCAGGAAATAAAAAAGATGACGGGTCGAATATTCAAAATATTTACATATGCACAAGGGAACGTGACTCTTTATCAGACGTGAAAGATTGAATATGCCAACAATAACGGGAAAGACAATTCTAATGAAGAGTGGACAGCCCTTACTGCCACAAGGGCAGCTCAGAAGAAACACACTTGTCAGGCGATTACACATCAACTCACTTGTCTTTCATTATAACATAGTAATTTTTAATATCAAGCCTGTCATTTCTATTAGGTGGGATTCTCGTTTTGATGATGTCACATCAGTTCACTTTCTGAACTTTCCACGGCCCTCCTGACACTGACCAAGTGGGAAAAAAATGTGCTTTTTTTCCTTGAACATTAGTGAGAAACAATTACATGAAGTTGAAAAATCAGTGAAAACAGACTGTTTTCAAACATGTAGCTTGGTTGGAACCACTGACAGGACAGATTGCTTTTTTTTTTTTTTTTTTTTTCCATTTTAAAGAATGCCCATTTGAAAGTCATTTGACAAAAGCTTGTCAAACTCTGTGCGGAAATCTGGATAACCACTGTAGGTGTATGGTACTTGAAGTGATGCTTCACAAGTATCAGCAACAAGTTTTCTGCCTAAACCAGATTCACCATTAAAGCCAACTTTAATCCTTTCAACAGACATCACAGAACAGCCTGTGCAAAACCTGAGAATCTTCTCGGCTTTGCTTTGGTCAGCATTTTTGACGTAACGTTGCAGGTAACGGAAGGCCTTTTGTTCTCTCTCTGTCAGAATCAACTTTGTAGCCTCAAGTAGTTGAGCCACTGTTTTGCCGGTTGCTTTCTTTGACTCATACAGGCAAAGGAGACTTTCTTTGTCAGTCAGTTTCTGTTGCACACCGGCCATTGACTTGGAGAAGCAATCTATTATAGATTCAGCATTTTCAATAACGACTTTATGAGCCATTGAATGAAAGGCAGCGAGCAGGTCATCTTTGGGAGGCACACAGTAACCCATCCTGGTGAAAAGCTCACACAAACCTTCACTTTCATCTATTGTGCCCTGGAGAGCCTTTTCAGCTACTGATCGCTCACTGGGGGAGATGTACTGAAAGAAAGAGGTCAACAAAACATCTTTATGTATCGAGTCTATACCGTGAATGCAAGACATAATGAACGCTTTGGACAACTTGACTGGCAAAACGCCATATTCTAAGAACCCTTTGGCCCAGATCCTGCCCACTGCGATCCATTGTGGCTCTGTGTAACCTTGTCTCATACATGGAACTCGTTCCTCTTCACCTTCACACAGCTCTAGAAAAATCTCCCAGAAGGCACAGTAAATGTCCCTTGACACGACAGTCTCGTCTCTAGCCTCCTCATTTACAAACGACATCCTCAGTTTGCAATCCATAATGCTGCTGTCCATGAAAACTGCCAAAAGATCCTCTAGAACATTGACCCTGTGAATTAGAGCATACCTCACTTCACTACAAGTGTCTAGACTGTCAGCTGATTTGGCTGGGGAAACAAGCTGTGGCGATTGAGAAGGCACTTTGTCTGGCGGTGGTGTAGAATTCATCATGGGGCTCCCAGGCTAGAAGGGGAGGATAGAGAAACCATTTAACATTGACGCCCATATTGTGACATGGAAACCCACAATTTATGGGAAGGGTGGCAGGCATATCACCTGTGAACTAAGCACATCAGCATGTGCGGGAGACGCAGACCGTGGAGAACTCAAAGACGGCTCATCTATTGCAGGACCATTCTGTTGAAAACAAAACCATGTACATATTACATGAAGGTAGATGGGACACTCAGGTGGCGCAGTGGAAAAGTGTCCACCACCAGGAGACGGGTGGTTCTAATATAAAACGTATAGTCTTGCAGCACTTACTTCTTCACTCAAAAGAAAGGTAGGCATATACCTTTCTATAGCACTTTAGAGAAGTGTTGGATGTCACAATGACTCTGCTAGCCAAAAGTAAATAAAACATACAGACGTATGCCTCAATTTCAAGTGTTTAATTTGCGCGCGCGCACACACACACACACACACACACACACACACACACACACACACACACACACACACACACACACACAAACCTTCTTTGTCCCTTCCATATATGGAGATCTTAGATTAGAAATACACCACATGAACATACTGGGGTTATTTCTGAGTGAGGTGTTGGCCTGTGAACAAAATACATGGTTATACTTGCCTATTTACATCTCAGTGTGTCACCGTGCATTAAATTGGAGTCATTTCACACATTTTTTTGGAAAACTGAATATATTAAAGCAACACTAAGGAACTTTCAGTTTTCGTTGATTTTGGCGGCGCCAGTGGACAAAAGCGGTAGTGTTTTGCCTGACTGAATACTACAGTTCCCATGAGGCCTAGCGCGTGACGTCATAAAATGCTGCTCCCGGTGGGCATGCTGTTGGACTGACCTCACCCTCATTTGTTTCCAGTGGCTGTGTGAAGGACGGATAGCGACGAGGTAATGAATCTAATGGTGGCTAAACAGTGTTATATCATGATGTGACGCATGCCGTAAAGCAGTCCGCACATTTGGAGTTTTTTAGTGAGCAGGGTTCCTACCACCCTCCTCACAGCTGCTCAGTCCAAGTGAAAGCAATACTGACGCCCTCAGGCCTTGACAGAGGGGTCATTCAACTAGTTGTAAGTCGATGTATCATCACAAAAGATATTAAAATGTTTTTTTAAGGTTGAAAAGTTCCTTAGTGCGGCTTTAAACGGAAAGATTTAATGAAGGAAATTGTGAAATTACCTCAGACACATTGTCATCCTCGTTATGTGCTTCACCACTCATTTCTGGAAGGAATACAAAGGGTAAGGATTTATACTTTAGGATGCTCATTAAAATTTGACTTGTTAAGTAAATTAAAGAGTCAAAGACGCTGTACCATTTTGTCTGTTCCTAGAGATTCTCCCCGTATAAACCCTTCTCCGTTTTGGCTTCATTGAACCTATAAATGGAGGGATGAAAAATAATGTTTAATGTTGATGACGAATACAAATTTTCATACAATGCTATTAGCGGAAAATAAATGGCAGTGCTCACAAAGACACATACATTTGAAGATAAACATATATGTGCTATCCAATAAAAACGCCATTTTAAAATAGCAGGCAGGCTTCGTTTCATGTACTTTTACCCACTGCTAACGTCAATAAAACAGTGAGCTAAACACATTAAGAGCCTAGATATGATTGTCTAAATCAGGGGTCGGCAACCGTTCTCACGCGTGCCACGGGTGGCAAGCCTGGCATCAGTGATGGGCAGATGTAGCTTTATGAGGCTACATGAACCACTGTCTTTATTTGCTGAAGCCACTGGATGGTGCTATCTGTTCAAGAAATGTTTGAGAGCACACTTCATTGCCAGTCCTCCAGCCTCTATCTTAGAACTGAGAGTGCCATCTAGTGGCTTCAGCAAATAAAGACAGTGGTTCATGTAGCTTCATGAAGCTACATCTGCCCATCACTGCCTGGCATTAACACTAGGCAGTTTACATGTGCCCCATATAATGGCTTATAGGGCAGAGCAGATTGTAAATGCGTCATGTAAACCTGCGAGTGAATCCGCTTCACTCGGAGCAGATTGTATTTCAGAAACATAAGCGCAGCCTGACAGCGGATCAAAAAAAGGGGGATTATTTGTTCTGTGCATGCGTTCTCTCGTACGTAGTGACGTGATGACGTGCGCAGTACACGGGAAGGCGGGCAGTCAAAAACAAACAGAAAAACACGAGGGTGGTTGAAAAACACTTTTTTAATAAAAACCCCAGAGATAAAAAACACTGGAGAGGCGAGATGGAAGCCAATCGCGCAACAGCGAGTTGTTCAAAGAGCTCCGTAGCGGAATACGAGCGATCGGCCGGCCGGTGTTATGGATTAACTGGTTCCCGTGTTAACGAGTGACGGCGGAATCCTGCGTAAATACATGCTGATAACAGCAGTTATTAAAGTAAGAAATCACAAAAGACTTTAAACTTATATGTTCAATGTAACTGTAGATAACCGACGTTCGCTAGAACGACTAGCCTCAGTCGTCTATTGGTCACAAGTTAACACGGGCACCAGTTAATTCGAAACATTGGCACGCGGAGCTCAAAGTTTATGAAAGCACTTTTGGAGTTAACAAAATAAAAATTATCTTTAAAGTTATGACTGCATGTGCTTTATCTGAATTGAATAAATTTTCGAGTATGTTGGAAACCTTTTTGTATTTCGTGTTAACTTGCGTTTAAGTTGATGGCACACACATTGATGAGAAAATTTTAAACTGGCACTCCATGACAAAAAGGTTGCCGACCCCTGGTCTAAATACATTAAAACACATATGTTGAGCCGGCGTTTTCCCACTAAATGCACCATCCCGTGCGCGGTCCCACTGAACAAAAATGAGCGCTCTTTTCAGTAATGCTCGCCTGTCTGGTAGCTTCATGCTAGCGTGCAGCTAGCAAAGCTTCATGCTAGCGAAGCAGTCCAACTGCTATAAATACAGAAAGGGCTAATGTGACATGATATAAGCAGAGTTCAGAACAATAGACGAAGCCCTGTGGTATTCATTAAAATAATTCTTACCGTTTGGCGTGTAATCTTGCAGGGTGACGATCAGCCGCTCAGCCAGGCAAACCACACTTCCAATCTAACTTTGAACAGGAAGTAGCACTGGAGTCCGAGCTGACTCCCCTGCTGGACGCCCAACAGACTGACCGTCGTGTTCGAACACGGAGTACGTGTTTGAAAAACAACTCAGAGACAAGACAAAGACAAAGTCGACAGCAAAAAAGACAAAAGTTTCCTTAAAAAATAAACGCGTAGGAAAAAAAAATACAAACGCGGAGGAGAAAAATACAAACGCGGAGGAGAAAAATACAAACGCGAAGGAGAAAAATACAAACGTGAAGGAGAAAAAGTGAAACGCGAAAGAGAAAAATACAAACGCAAAGGAGAAAAATACAAACGCGGAGGAGAAAAAGTGAAACGCGAAGGAGAAAAATACAAACGCGGAGGAGAAAAAGTGAAACGCGAAGGAGAAAAATACAAACGCGAAGGAGAAAAAGTGAAACGCGAAGGAGAAAAATACAAACGCGAAGGAGAAAAAGTGAAACACAGAGGAAAAATATAACATATGCAATATGTCCCCTAGGGGGCTCCGTACACCTGCATGTGTTCAAGGGCCATCCACATCGAAGTCCTGGACGATGTCAGTACTGACTGTTTCATGAATGCTCTCCGTTGCTTTATAGCAATACGTGGCCATGTAAGTCAGTTGCATTGTGACCAGGGCACAAACTTTATAGGTGCGAGGAACGAGCTTCAGAACTTGATGGAAACAAGTAAGGAGAAACTGAAAGACTTGGGATGCAAATTTGTTCTCAACCCTCCTGCTCCAGTCACATGGGCGGCGTTTGGGAGAGACAGATTAGGACCGAAAGAAACGTGTTGAAATCAATCCTGGATCAATCTGCTCAAAGGCTGGATTCCTCCTCACTGAAACGTTCATGTACGAAGCCATGGCAATTGTCAACAGCAGACCATTAAGTGTAGAGTCTATCAATGATCCTGTTGGACCTGAACCATTGACACCAAACCACATATTAACCATGAAGTCTACGATCATCACGCCACCACCTGGAGAATTCGTCAGGGAAGACCTCTATCTGCAGAAGAGATGGAAAAGAGTGCAATATCTGGCAAATGAATTCTGGACAAGGTGGAGGAAGGAATACCTGTTGAATTTGCAGCAGAGGATAAAATGGAGCAAGACTCGAAGGGATACCAAAATAAATGACATTGTATTATTGCAAGATGATGGGGTACCTAGAAACAAGTGGAAACTTGCCAAGGTGGTAGAAGTTTTCCCAGGAGCTGACAGTAGAGTCAGAAAGGTCAAACTTCTTGTTAGTGACACCACAACAGATAAAAAAGGGATGCATACAACTACAACATTCTTAGAGAGACCAATACACAAGACAGTACTCTTACTCGAGGCTGAATAATCATATTTGTAATGTGTGCTAGAGATTTGTAAACTGATGAACTGTGTTAATATTGTGTTAAGTATTATGCAGAATCACACACAGTGTGATGGTGGGAGTGTAACGGATGGTGTTGTGAGTGCATGAAATATAATTTAAAATCCAATAGGTGGCGGTGTTGCACTGTATGTAATTTTATCTTGCGTTTATTTGTATGTTGTATTTATAAAGAGTCACGGTAAATATTGTTTATTTTTGCATATTAATTGAAGTATTTTGATAAGAATTAAATTTATACTTGTATTTATTTATTTATATGAAAGGGGGAAAAATTGTATTTAACCGTTCGAGTTTCACTTCCGGGTGACGATGTGTCAGCGGAGTGTCCGCATCCGATTAGCTGACGGCGGAAGGTTCCCTCATGGTGGAAAATTTCTTATAAAGCCAAGATGTGAACAGAAGAAGACTCAGCCTTAGTCATAAGTAGGCCAAAGCGGTATGTGCGTTTTTCCGTTGTAAATATGTGTATATGCTGGTATTTGGGTTGATCGCTTTATGTTTTGTGTTTTATGTTTTGTGATTAGTTCTACGGTGTTTGGTGTTTGGTGTGGTGTTGATCAAGCCAATAAACATCTGTGACGGAACATCACGTCTTCGCATTATGACTGAGGCTGCAAAACATGTAGTTAGATTTTAAAGCGCATGTATTTACACAACGCATGCAATTACACTGTAACACTTATGTAATTTTGATTTAAAACGTGTCTAATTATACAACGCATGTAATTGCACTTTAAAGCAACACTAAGGAACTTTCAGTTTTTGTTGATTTTGGCGGCGCCAGTGGACAAAAGCGGTAGTGTTTTGCCTGAAGGAATACAGGACTGTCTCAGTAAATTAGAATATTGTGATAAAGTTCTTTATTTTCTGAAATGCAATTAAAAAAACAAAAATGTCATACATTCTGGATTCATTACAAATCAACTGAGATATTTCAAGCCTTTTATTATTTTAATATTGCTGAATATGGCTTACAGCTTAAGAAAACTCAAAAATCCTATCTCAAAATATTAGAATATTTCCTCAGACCAAGTAAAAAAACAAAATTATAACAGCAAAACAAAATCAAGCATTTGAAAATGTCCATTAATGCACTCAGTACTTGGTTGGGAATCCTTTTGCACGAATTACTGCATCAATGCGGCATGGCATGGAGGCAATCAGCCTGTGGCATTGCTGAGGTGTTATGGATGCCCAGGATGCTTCAATAGCGGCCTTTAGCTCATTTGCATTGTTGGGTCTGGTGTCTTTCAGCTTCTTCTTGACAATACCTGACAAATTCTCCATGGGGTTCAGGTCAGGGGAATTGGCAGGCCAATCGAGGACAGTAATGCCATGGTCAGTACACCAGTTACTGGTGGTTCTGGCACTGTGGGCAGGTGCCAGATCATGCTGGAAAATGAAATCATCATCTCCATAGAGCTTTTCAGCAGAAAGAAGCATGTAGTGCTCTAAAATCTCTTGGTACACAGCTGCATTTACTCTGGACTTGATGAGACACAGTGGACCAACACCAGCAGCTGACATGGCTCCAAACCATCGCTGACTGTGGGAACTTCACACTGGATTTCAAGCAACTTGGATTTTGCTCCTCTCCAGCCTTTCTCCAGACTCTGGCACCTTGACTTCCAAATGAAATACAAAACTTGCTTTCGTCTGAAAAGAGGACTTTGGACCACTCTTCAACTGTCCAGTGCTTATTTTCCATAGCCCAAGTCAGACGCTTTTTCCGTTGTCTTGAGTCCAGAAGTGGCTTGACCATGGGAATACGGCTATTGTAGCCCATTTCCCGGACACGTCTGTGAACAGTGGCTTTTGATACCTGGACTCCAGCTTCAGTCCACTGTCTTTGAAGCTCCCCCAAATTCTGGAAGCGGTTCTTCTTCACAATGCTGTTAAGCCTGCAGTCATCTCTCTTGGTTGTGCAGCGTTTCCTGCCACATTTCTCCCTTCCAACAGACTTTTTGTGAATGTGCTTTGAAACTGCACTCTGTGAACAGCCCGCTCTTTGAGAAATTTCTTTTTGTGTCTTACCCTCCTGATGGAGGCTGTCAATGATGGTCCTCTGGACAGCAGTCAGAGCAGCAGTCTTCCCCATACTTGTGATTTAGTTTACTGAACCAAGCTGAGTGTTTTTCAAGGCTCAGGAAACACTTGCAGGTGTTTCGAGTTATTTAGACGATTCAAGTGATTAGTTAAATAGCCTACTAGTATACTTTTTCATGATATTCTAATATTTTGAGATAGGATTTTTGAGTTTTCTTAAGCTGTAAGCCATAATCAGCAATATTAAAATAATGAAAGGCTTGAAATATCTCAGTTGATTTGTAATGAATCCAGAATGTATGACATTTTTGTTTTTCTAATTGCATTTCAGAAAATAAAGAACTTTATCACAATATTCTAATTTTCTGAGACAGTCCTGTACTACAGTTCCCATGAGGGCGAGCGCATGGCGTCGTAAAATGCTGCTCCCGGTGGCGTGCTGTCGGACTGAACTCGCCTTCATTTGTTTCCAGTGGCTGTGTGAAGGATGGATAACGATGAGGTAATGAATCTAATGGTGGCTAAACAATGTTATATTATGATGTGATGCATGCCGTAAAGCAGTCCGCACATTTGGAGTTTTTTAGTGTGCAGGGTTCCTACCACCCTCCTCACAGGTGCTCAGTCCAAGTGAAAGCAATACTGACGCCCTCAGGCTATGGCAGAGGGGTCATTCAACTAGTTGTAAGTCGATGTATCATCACAAAAAATATTAAAATGTTTTATTAAGGTTGAAAAGTTCCTTAGTGTCGCTTTAAAACGCATGTATTTACACAACGCATGCAATTACACTTGAAAGGCCAGTACACACTACAGGACTTTTTCAATCTTCCCCGATTCAGACACCACACACTACAAGACAACAGAGGAAAGATCGCACCTGATCTTCCTCTCCTGATCTTCTAGTGTGTGGTGTTGCTCTGGAGCAGACCACACACTAGCAAATTCTTCAGCCAAGAATCAGCTCCTCACTCTTCCAATCTCGTGTCGTCCAACGTGACTTTGTGCTGTTTCCCTTCATCTCCATTTTCAATAATAAGCAGAGAACTTATTCATTCCCTCAGTTCATTCATTCACATGGTATCGCTCCTTCAGTGCAGACACCCCCCCCAACCCCCGTGCACACGGACCATGGACTGTCGGGACCTTGCCAGAAAATTTCAATGTTCCAGTACAGAAGAGGGCAACATAAATTCAGATCATTTTATTCTAATTTACCCTCCACATTTAATAATAATTCATCTTATTAATCTGTTTGTGTGTGTGTGTGTGTGTGTGTGTGTGTGTGTTTTTACTTTTGAGTCCTGAGTTGAGCAGTAGAATAAAGTTATTAGCAGACCGTGTCAAATAAAAGCTACTTTTTTAAATCACCAAATATCTTAAATCATTATTTTTGTCCACAGATTTGATATTTTACATCAGAATAAAAACACGTTGAGCTTTGATTAGGTAAGTTTCATTATATGTCCAATCTGTCTCTGAAGGCAGTCAGTGGAAATTTGTATTTATTTTTTTCTTCCCCATTCTTCCGTGGTGATTTGTAACGGAGATTAATTAAACCATTGGGATTATTGCAGGACTGGCGGAGATGCAGATGAATGTATTAAATCGGAATTTGGGTCTGAATCGAGGAAGTCCAGTTCATCCAGGAGCAATAGGATTAACCACTTACTTTCTGCACGGCTGAGTTTAGGAGTTCTGGCTTTTCTGTTCTACTGTTATATATAGTGAATATATTTCACAGACATATGAAATATATATGTTGGCTGTCTTTTTGTGTTGTGTTTTCTGATTTGATGTTGTGTTTTGTCTTTTTGTGTTGTGTTTTCTCATTTGCATTCGTGTTTTCTCTTTTGCTGTTGTGTTTTCTGATTTGCTGTTGTGTTTTGCACCTAAGGGCCACCGTACTATAGCATTGCCTTAAGCATAACTGTGAAAATTTTCACCTACCAAAGACACACAGGCAGCTCACACGCAGTGTTTATGTTATTACAGTCCCGCCCCCTTCTTCGAAAAATGCGAAAATGGTCCGGCGCCTCTTAACCACAGAGCAGAAACAGGCTGGCATGGACATGTGCCAGGAGCTGAAAAGGCAGCTGGAGGATGATAGAGGCTATTTGGGAAGAAAATCACTGCTGCGGCGCTCCGGGAGGCGGTCAGGCTGAAGCAGCCAGCGCTGTAGGAGAGTGGGGACTGTTTTACGCACAGGGCTCTGCTCGTAAAACAGTTCCTTATGAAAAACGGCATGGCCCTGCTCCCCCATCCGCCGTATCCCCTCCATTTAGCCCTGTGAGACTTCTGTCTCTTCCCAAGAATGAACACTGAACTGAAGGGGCGGAGATTTGATGACGTGGAAGAGGTGCAAAAAAAACGAAGGACGCTCTTAAAGGGACCATTACGCAGCAGCATGGTGACTGTATTGAGCAATGGAAATCCCGGCTGCAGCGCTGTATTCAAGCCAAAGGAGAGGACTTTGAAGATGACACTTTTGATTAAATGAGAAAATAAAAAAATAAAAAGTTATAACCACAGTCCGGTTTCTTTCCAGTTCCCCCTTGTATACTTTAAAACGCATGTAATAACACAACATATGTAATTACAGTATGGAACGCATGTAGTTTTGCTTTAAAATGTGTCTAGTTACACAACACATGTAATTAGACTGTAACACATATGTGATTACACAACGCATGAAATGACACTTTAACCCTTTAAGTTCGGGGCCATTTTCACCTAAAAGTTCAACTAAAGACGTAACCAAAGTAAACTGAATGCTCTTCTTGAACTGTTTGGAGTACATGTATGGTTGGGGTCTCATTTGAAAGCTGACAACCTGTATTTTTACCCAGTGCAGTCAGAATTACTCTAGGTGCTACTAGCACAGATTTATTTATGTTGCAGCACACTGAATTAGGATGAATTTCATTCTCGCCTGAATTTTTTCCCTCATAAAACACCTGGAAATAAGTGTGGCAGCACTGAAAGAGCTTGAAAACACAATTTTGCTAAAGCCTGGGGTCTTTCATAGTTCAGGTCAAAATGTCAGAGCAGTACTACAAGAAATGAGTGTTTCACACATGTATTTGTACTGCTATGCCCCGGCGGGGTCAATTTTGGACATCCTCTGTATACCCTCTGGATGCCCTCTGTACAATGGTATATGTTTGGCCCGTTTTTATATTATTTTCACTCCAAAAACTCATAAAGTACTCAAAAAATCACTTCAGATAGGCTTCAGTGTGGGATAAGGCCCTCAGATTGAGAGGAGCAGGGATAGACAGCAGGTGCATCCCTCAGCAGATGTCTGAGAAGTCCCAAAACCCCGCTAGCGGGCCAGCCAGCCATTCAGCAAGCTTATTGGCTACCAGCCCTGTCAGTCAAACGTTTCTACCGACGTGGTTGGCTCAGAATTCACTGATGATGAGCGATGACGACCTATGACGTGGGTCCATCAGTCTCGGCAGCGGTTGGCTGGTTAGCCATCGGAGGGAGGGATGAGTCACTTGATTGGTTGAAATATGACGAATAAACAACGGAAACCGATCAGTCGCCATATTGGATATCCTCAGCGCGAGTGAGAGCGGTCTGGATGTTTTTATCTGATAAAAAAATGGATTATTATCAGACGCGCGCGGTGGCGCGTCTAATTCTGGATTATTTGCTTATTTCAAGACATGTTTTGGACAAAAGGCTATACTTTCTAGCTTTGCCTGGATGCATACGTTTGTACTGTGGCAGTTTTTGCTGGATTATCTGGATTATGGATCGTCTGTGATCAATTATGAGCCTCCAAAGGTGAGTTGCGCTGTTTACTTAATTTGCTGTATGTTGGACAAATGTGTTTATTACCGCTGTGGTAATCACATCTGAAAGTGGTTTATACCAGTGGATTCATGAGAATATCAGCTGTCTATGGAATGAAATCCCTATCAAAATTCAAGAGCATTTTAAATTGATTTGAGAGCAGCATTTATTGATTTCATTTTCGGATTTCATGATATTGTCCCTCAGAACTCTGCTCTCGCACTCAAATTTGCTCTGCGTGCTCACACTGTGTCCTCGCGCTCGCTTACGATGCTCTCGCGCTCAAATTTGCTCTGCTCGCGCTCAAACTGTGTCCTCGCGCTCGGTTACAACGCTGCTCGCACAGATTTTCTGCGCTCACACTCAAACTCCTCCTCTTGCTCTCACGGAACTTGTGCTCACGGATTTCTGCTCTGCTCTCAGATTTTTCGTGTATCAACGCTGTCAACCAATAGGAAGCCGGCTCGCTCTGACCAATCAGATTATCCCTGTTTGTATACGGGTGCGTTCGCTGTTTCTGAGGAGCGTCGCATACGGGCGGACACCCTTTCAACGGGTTTTATTCACTTCCTCCCTCCGGGGCTGTAATAAATGTGATTTCTTTTAATTTTTTTTACCACTGTTGGAATAAAATATCATGCAATACATACAACAGCGTCCAAGCTTTTCATTACAATGGCTATATTGTATAATAATAGCCGCATCGAACACTGCTCTGTGAGGTGTGCTGGTGGAGAAAACAATGTCACCATCCTGAAGGGACAAGGTACCTTTTGTCAGTTTGAGTTTCTGTTAAATTGACATAATCACATTCCAATAAACGGGCCACATTCAACTCGTTTTCCCGTCCTGACTGACAAAATGGATTTTCCACTCATTTCCCGTTTGACAGGTGGGCGGGGCTTACGCCGCTCTCAAAGTAAAGCTGTTCTTAACACAGCGGCAAATGTCTGACTGCTGCTCCAGCCTCCTGTCAGGACTGTAAATAACTCATAAAAGTTGTATTAGTGTTACACGAAGAAGCTCACTCTGTGCTTTGCTGCTCTTTGGTTCTCATTGTTAGACGCTAAACTGCATTTTTTCGACTCCCGACTAAATGAAAGTAGTTAAAACAATGACCAGCAGCAAATTTGAGCACGAGAGCATCGTAAGCGAGCGCGAGGACACAGTTTGAGCACGCAGAGCAAATTTGAGCGCGAAAGCAGAGTTCTGAGAGACAATATCATGAAATCCGAGAATGAAATCGATCAATGCTGCCCTCAAATCAATTTAAAATGCTCTTGAATTTTGATAGGGATTTCATTCCATACTGTCTAACGGTATGTAGTGTGTCTGTGGAATTTGCAAAATGCGTCTGGATATTTGATAAATGTATCGGGAGAAGTTGACAGGCCGTCTGAGCTTAAGGGGTTAAAATGTATGTAATTACAATTTTAAAAGCATGTAGTTACACAACATGTCATTACACTGTATCACGGATATAATTTTGCTCTAAAACACTTAATTACACAATGCCTGTTATTACACTGTAACACTCACGTAATTACACAAAGCATGTAATTACACATGTAATTCTATCCATCCATTTTCTACCGCTTATCCGAGGCCGGGTCGCGGGGGCAGCAGTCTCAGCAGGGATGCCCAGACTTCCTGTCCCCAGACACTTCCTCCAGCTCCTCTGGGAGGATCACAAGACGTTCCCAGGCCAGCCGAGAGACATAGTCTCTCCAGCGTGTCCTGGGTCTTCCCCGGGGTCTCCTCCCGGTGGGACATGCCCAGAACACCTCCCCAGGGAGGCGTCCAGGAGGCATCCTAACCAGATGCCCGAACCACCTCAGCTGGCCCCTCTCGATTTGGAGGAGTAGCGGTTCTACTCCGAGCTCCTCCCTGGTGACTGAGCTCCTCCTCCTGTCTCTAAGGGAATCCAGCCACCCTATGGAGGAAGCTCATTTCGGCCGCTTGTATCCGGGATCTTGTCCTTTCCGTCATGGCCCAAAGCTCATGACTATAGATGAGGGTGGGAACATAGATTGACTGGTAAATCGAGAGCTTTGCCTTTCGGCTCAGCTCCTTCTTCACCACAACGGACCGTTACAATGGCTGCATCACTGCACGCTCCATCTTCCCCCCACTCGTGAACAAAACCCGAAGATACTTAAACTCCTCCACTTGGGCCAGGGTCTCTCCACCGACCTGGGCTAGGCCACGCCCGTCTCCGCCTCAACTTTTTTTCCGCTAGATCGCAAAAACTGAAAAACATGTTTTTTGCGAACTTCTCCTTGGAGTGTTGTTCAATCCACGCAAGACTTTGCAGATATAGTTTTCAGTACGACCGAATCTAAAGTTATCAAAAGAATTTTCTCTGACAAAATATGCACAAATTATTCTTGACAAAACTTTGCTACCTAGCTAGCTAAACATAAACTTTTGCATGTTCCGGTCATTTTAAATGCTAACACCACCAAACCTGAGATCCTTGGTTGTCATGAAACTGTGGGTGTATAAGTCAAATTTGGCGACAATTGGCCACTTGGTGTTCGCTTTAATGTTAGGACAGAGGTTGCAAATTAAGTCTATTTCTTTTATTCCACGAGAATAGAGTAGAATATCAACAGTAACAGATCTTTATAGTGATGTGCCTGTTTGTTTTGTGTGTGCAAATGTGCACACACACACACACACACACACACACACACACACACACACACACACACACACACACACACACACACATACACACAGAAACCCCTGCACTTGCACACACAGGCACATACACATACACTAGCTCTCCCTCACACACACACACACACACACAGGATGTCTGCATGCAGCAGTGCAGATATCCTCCATCTCTCCCTCCATCTCGCCTCCCTCCCCCTCTCTTTCTCTCCTCCTCAGTCTTGCTTGGTGTCCGCTCTGTCAACAGCTCTGGCATCTCTTTCTATTCCCTGCATCGCTCTGCTACTGACACTCATCAACATGCGTCTGGGCATCTCCTCCTTTATATCGGATATCCTGAGCACCTCTAGTAACATCTGTTTCTGTTGGACCGAGGGCAAGGTACAGTCACTCTTCTTCTTCTCTCTCTCCCCGCCCAACACACACACACACACACACAGACACACACACACACACACACACACACACACACACACACACACACACACACACACACACACACACACACACACGCCATACTGTTGATGCTGCTGTGCACTGGAGCAAGGCAACTGACAGGCCTCACGCTGCTGCTATTGGATTATTACTGTACTGTACTGTGCTGTACTGTACTGTACTGTGTGTGCGTGTGTGTTGGAGTTTTAAGTGTCTCATGCTGGCTCGATTGACTTCATGGCATTCTATACGGACAGTGTTAACGTTAAAACTTCAGCAGAAACCTGCAACCACATGTGGCTCTACAGCCTCTCTGTAGTGGCTCCGTGATGGTTTTTCTCATCCATATTTATTTTTTATGGTCATAATTGCTCTTATACACTACCTCTTTATATGCTTTCCTCCTGGTGATACCTTTACTTTTTTTTTTTTGTTTGTTTAACAGACTTACCATCTGGAAACCGAGATTATTGGTAATAACGCCTTGCTGATGTCTGATCCCATAAGATCCCATCAGAATGCAGTGTGAGAGTGAGTGGTTGATGGTGGTCGGAGGAGTGGGTGGTAGCTGTGGCTACAGATGTAGCTTACCACCATCAAGTATGGAAAGAA
This sequence comes from Salarias fasciatus, assembly GCF_902148845.1. Taxonomy (NCBI): domain Eukaryota; kingdom Metazoa; phylum Chordata; class Actinopteri; order Blenniiformes; family Blenniidae; genus Salarias; species Salarias fasciatus. The sequence continues at coordinate 1,329,784 of NC_043756.1, read as the reverse complement.
TGAATAATGGCATTATAAATCAACCTTGACTTTACTGAAAAATGGCCAATGCATTATTGTTATTATTATTTATTACTTGAAGAATTGAGTTTATCAAATATCAGGTGAGCCTTTCAAACAGGGTGGCTTCAGTTTCAGAAAATTCCAGAAACTCAGGTTTGAACATTGACGCATTTTTGACAAACACATGACTGTTTAAATGTATTTTTTTCATAATATTTGTTTGTGTCATTTTTATTTTATGTGCTGTACTGCACATTCTGATGTATGATGATGTATTTTTTTCAGTTTAAGAGATGCACACATTTTTAACATGTTTGTAAAATATCAACACCTAGTGTTTCAAATGGGAACTGCAGTCCCACCCATCAAAGTTCCTTAACTCAATACCTCTCATTTGAAAAAAAAAAAAAAAAAAGACTTTACCAAGATATTGTAGAAAGCAAATTGTTTAAAGGGGATGTTTCTTTCAAACCGGGCAACAAATGGTAAAAGTTTTACTTATTTTTATTTCTTGCTTATTTTGCATTTCATGCCAGACAAGTGCCATTCAACTGATGTTATTTCATATGGGTGGATCAGGTAAACCACAGTCTATTAGCATTAAAAGCAGAGAACAGTGAGAGTGTGTGTGCCATTGTTATGGTGTGTCTTTTTAATAACACAAGCAGTGTACGAGTCAGTTTCAAAGTAGCACTCAAATCTTCTGTGTGTGTGTGTGTGTGTGTGTGCGTGTGTACCCGTTTTTCTATCCTCGTGGGGACCTTTTTCCGGTCCTAGAAACAGTGTTTTCTTGACCATGTTGTCACTGAAAAAAGTAGGGTTAGGCTGTGTTGTGGTCTGGGTTAGGGTTAGGATTAGGGTTAGGGGCTAGTAAATGCATTATGTCAATGAGTGTCCTAACAAGGATAAAAATACACACCTGTGTGTGTGTTTGTGTGTGTGTGTGTGTGTGTGTGTGTGTGTGTGTGTGTGTGTGTGTGTGTGTGCTTGTGTGTGCTTGTGTGTGTGTGTGCGATTAATATTCAGTGATGGCTGGAGGTGTGGTGGCTGGTGTGGGGCATGCAGAGGCAAACCAATCAAACAGTGCAGCAGCCTCTGACAGCGCCCAGAGTAACACTGCCAATCCACCTTTTATCCAGCTGTCATTACTTATAGCCCAGCTCCAAGGCATTGTTTCAATTCCTACTGAGGTGTGGCAAGGTCACCTTACTGTGAACACTGTCAGCAGACAGCTGAGCAACAAGGGCTCACGAACATAGAGCTACCCAAGGCTTTTTTGGGTCAGGCTGTGACAGATATCACCTCTTCTTCACTGGTCTGGACCAGAAATTTTAGCATTACATCTTGTTACCTGGAATGACCTGATCTGTCGTGGACAGCAAATTCTATAGTGTTGATTGTGTTAAATTGGGTGTTGTTTTTACACCTGCTGTGCTGATAAAGCTCTGGTGGTGGAGCTGTTTCAGGGTGTCAAGTTTCTATATTCCTGCCTGAGTTAAATTCTACATCCGGGTGTTTCACGCCCACTGCCGCTCACTCTCTAGCAGATTCACGTGATAACAATACTTTTTTTCATTGGTTGTTGCACTATTTTAGCCCGCCCCCTTCATTTTTTGATTAACAGGTAATTGCAGCGGAGCACCAGACAAATTCATCCCATATATTGTAACTTTGTTTTACTGTAAATGTGAAGTGACTGTACAAATAAGTTGTACTCATGGTGCTTGGAAGAATTTTCTATATTAATAAAAGGTTAAGTTGATCATTTGTTCTGAATTTTTGTTTTACCTGGTTAACTGTTAATCTGTGTACATGCAGGCTGATGTTTACACAGGTAGTTCAGACATTTTTAAGTGTTAAGTCCATTGTACCAGCCTTATGATTAAAAGCCGGAAGGTGGCGCATTGGTGAGCGCTCTTGCCTGACAGCAAGACGGTCTAAGCGTCGCGCAGCGTCGGAGAAGCTCAGCTGTCTTCTGTGGTGGCAGATCACGTTGAAGCTGTTCTAAAAACATCCTCCAAAAAACAGGTATGTTAGAAATACATCAGGAGGTAAAGATTAACTCCAAAACAGCCCTCGTCTGAATCGGGGTGAAAACGGCGAGTGGCGAAGCCTTCCGCTGGAGCGCATGGGTCCTCTCGCATAAAAAAAAAACATTTATTACCTGGTCCGGGTCATTATATATCCTGGACTACGCATATGATGTTTGTGGGATTAAATGATCCGTTTTTGCAATGAGAGTTTGAAGTTTGCTTCACCGATCGCTTTGTAAAAGGCTGAGGGAAAAGCCAAACTAATTTCAAGCGGCATATGTTGACGTCATGCTCTGATGGTCCTGCACCAAGCGCGAGCGAGTGGAGGGAAACAATCGGAGCAACAAACCATCAAATTCTCAACACGACAAATTATCATTTAATTCCACAAACATCACGTGTAATTCAGGACATATGATGACCAGGAAATAAATGTTTCACTCTCTTTCTGTCACCACCCTATGCGGATACGCCGACAGTGTTACTTAGGCAACGGAAAACGCCAGTGTTTTTCAGATTAAAAAAAAGAACATTTCACTCATTGAATTGGAAAGTGAAAATTCAATGTTGAAAACAAAAAGGACGACGGGAATATGATAGATAGATAGATAGATAGATAGATACATTAATAATCCCCCGTAGGAGAAATTCAGGTGGCTGAGTCGTCACACATTTATACACATAAAAGACTCATACAGACAAACATATAAAGGGACAGATTAAAAGTTACCAGCAATGGTAGTAAAATGCACATGTTCAAACAGAGTTGTTATGCAGTCTTATAGCAGAGGGAAGAAATGATTTTCTAAAACGCTCCATCCTGCTGCTCATACAAAGGAACCTTTTACTGCGCTGACTTTGCTGAGCGGATAGTGTTGCATGTAGTGGATGTTTTGTGTTTCCAAGGATGTCCTGCATTACAGCCCTCATTCACCTTTCGAGCATCACTCCCACTGAGTCCACCTTTCTCCCCAACACTGACACAAACCTCTTAATCAGCTTATCCAGCTGGTTACTGTCCCTCTGGGTCATATTGCACCCCCAACAAACAACCCCAAAGAACAACGCACTAGCCACCACAGACTGATAAAGGATGTAAAGCATCTCATTGCACAGGTCAAAAGATCTCAGCCTACGCAGAAAGTAAAGCCGAGTCTGTTCTTTCTTGTACACGGCGTCTGCCTGTACGGACCAGTCCAGTTTATGGTCCAAATGGACTCCCAGGTACCTGTAACTGCGCACCACCTCAATCTCCTCACCATTAATGATGACAGGCCGATGGGAGGGCTTCCTGCGAAAGTCAGTGATCATCTCCTTGGTCTTGGAGGTGTTGAGGATCAGACCATTGCTCCTGCTCCATTCAGTAAAAGAAGAGATGACCTCCCTGTACTCCCTCTCATCCCCTCCTCTCACACCTGCCACGACTGCTGTATCATCAGAGGACTTCTGGATGTGGCAGGCTCCAGATTTATATGCAAAGTCAGATGTGTATAGTGTGAAGAGGAAGGGAGACAGTACTGTCCCCTGCGGTGCTCCAGTGCTGCTCATGAGTGTTTCTGACGTGCAGCGCCCCAGCCTGACATACTGTATCCCATCTGTCAGGTAGTTGTGGATCCACTTGATGAACAAGGGATCAACTCCAAGCATCTCCAGTTTCCTCTTTAATATATGAGGCTGAATGGTGTTAAAAGCACTTGTAAAGTCAAAGAACATCAGCCTTACATAAACCCCAGAACCCTCTAAAAATGAAAGGGACCGGTGGAGCATAAATAGCACCACATCATCCACTCCCATGTTTTCTTGATAGGCAAACTGCAGTGGGTCCATTGCCTGCTCCACCTGAGGTCTAATGAGTCTGAGAAGAAGCCTTTCCAGGGTCTTCATTATTACAGGCGTCAGTGCCACTGGTCTGTAGTCCTTCATTCCCGCTGGTCGTGGCACCTTGGGCACAGGGACAAGGCATGATGTCTTCCATTGTGTTGGGACACATCCAGTTCTCAGGCTCCAGTTGAAGATGGTAGACAGGGGCCTCGCTAGCTCGAATGCACAGTCCTTGAACAGCCTTGGAGCAATGCCGTCAGGACCAGCAGACTTTCCAGCACAAACCCTCCTCAATTCAGCACGGACCTCATCCTCTGTGAAGAAACACCCAGGAGGAGGAGGAACAGAACTGCTGGGTGGAGCCAAGCTGAAGGCAGCAGCAGAGGTGGTACAGCCGCTGGGTGGAGCTGAGCTGAAGGCAGCAGCAGAGGTGGTACAGTCGCTGAGTGGAGCACAGCAGGAGGCAGCAGCAGAGGTGGTACAGCCACTGGGTGGATCACAGCAGGAGGCAGCAGCAGAGGTGGTACAGCCGCTGGGTGGAGACAAGCAGGAGGCAGCCGCTGGGTGGAGACAAGCAGGAGGCAGCAGCAGAGGTGGTACAGCCGCTGGGTGGAGCACAGCAGGAGGCAGCAGCAGAGGTGGTACAGCCGCTGGGTGGAGACAAGCAGGAGGCAGCCGCTGGGTGGAGACAAGCAGGAGGCAGCAGCAGAGGTGGTACAGCCGCTGGGTGGAGCCAAGCTGGAGGCAGCAGCAGAGGTGGAGTAGCCACTGGGTGGAGTAGAAATGGAGGCAGCAGCAGAGGTGGGATAGCTGCTGGATGTAGGTGGCAGAGGGGCAGACTCAAACCTGTTGTAAAAGCGGTTAAACTCATTGGCCATAGTGCCATTAACAGTTGCTACACCCTTCTCCTTGTAGCCTGTAATGGCTCTCATGCCCTTCCACACTTCTCTTGTGTTGTTATTCTGTAACTTCTTCTCCAGCTTCTCCTTATAGACTAGCCCTTCTTGTGCTTCTCTTTACCTCCTGCTGCACTGTTCTCCGACTGTCCAAGTCTCCTGTCATGAAAACCTTTTTTTTTTCCTATTCAGGAGTTGTTCCATGTCGCTGGTAATCGTTGTTGTTTGCAAAACAGCGCACTGTTTTTATCGGCACCACGACATCTGTGCAGAAATTAATGTAGTCTGTGACCAGGTCCACAGCCTCATTAATGTTACCATCAGCAACCACAGAGTCCAAAAGTGTACTCCAGTCTGTAGATGCAAAGCAGTCCCTTAGAGCTTCACTTGTCTCCGGAGTCCACCGTCGGAAGGATCTGCTTGCAATGGGCAGGCTTTGCACGCATGGTTTGTATGTTGGTCTGAGGTTAATCATGTTGTGGTCTGATTTACCAAGGGGAGGTAGAGCCACAACGCTGTATGCACTTTTTATATTGACATAACATAGGTCAATACTGTTGTTATTTCTTGTTGGACAGTCGACATATTGTGTGAAGCCATCCACAGAAGCACTCACATCAACATGATTGAAGTCCCTGATATTATAAACAGTGCATCAGAGTGTTGTGACTGGATTCTCGCAACAGTCCTCTGAATGACGTCACACGCCACTTTGGGATCTTCCTTGGGTGGAATGTAAACAGTCATAGCGATTATGTGTGAGAACTCCCGAGGCAAATAATACGGTCTTAAACTAACCACCAGCACTTCTACATCTCAACAACAGTCCACATACTTCACAGTTGTGTGACTGGGGTTACACCAACGCTCGTTTACCAGCAAGGAGAGTCCTCTGCCTTTCGTTTTACTGCACACCTCCATGTCTCTTTCCGCCCACACGACGCTGAAGCCGGTCACGTTGACATTAGCGTCGGTGTCTGTCTTCTTCAACCAAGTCTCTGTTAGGAAGTAAAGGCAGCACTCCCAGTACGTTCTGTCAGTCTTTACTAATGCCTCCAACTTCTCGATTTTGTTGGGTAAAGAGTTGACATTCCCCATTATTATTGATGGTATAAAGGGTTTGTATCGCCACTTCCTTGACTTTAGCTTAGACTCGGCATGACAGCCACGGGAGGGTTTCTTGATTTCGTGCGGGATCAGATGTTTGATCCCCCTGGATTTGTACCGCAGGCCAAGAAGGTCATCCCTCGAGTATTTAAACATGCACATCTTACAAGAAGAGACACACAAAACGACGCACTCACAAATGACACACAAACAAAGCATAAACGCGAGCTGCTCAAACCTGCTGCCACCTCAGTTGGCGCATGTGCACTGATTGTCTGCAGGTGTGAGAGTCGTCACACCAAAAGCTCAATTTGTTGTTGTTGGTTTTTTTTGCTGGTAACAGCAAGCTGGACCAATCAGGCACGTCGCTGATAAATGAGGATTATGGGTATTGTAGTGCTTCTCCGTGATACGACGTTGAAAATACAACATGTTTTCTTAAAATAAAGTTGATATTTCAGCTTTTTGACCCAGAAGAGGCACATACCATTGCTACACAGTCTGCCTTGGATGGTTGCACTGTTATGGCTAATAATCACATCTTTCTTCAGAATATTGGATTAGTCTACCTTTGCACTTTCGGGATCTCTGAAACGACGCCCACGGCGTGACGTCTCTGAAGCTGAGAATGCGTATTCCCACCACGCCACGGATTCTAATTGACTTTCAGCGGAGACTGTTTACGTGGTGACCACACACAAGTTCAGCACAATGCGTGACAGGAGCATGCAATCTGGTACTAAGAATGCGTGCTCATTTCATGGAGATAATTGGGGTGATTTAGTCCATGGGGGGGCGTTATGGGAGACCGTTCATGAGTGAGTGTGCGTCTCTCTATCCGTGGGTGTTTGCAATGCATATGGCCCTTGGGAATAAGCTGTTTGTCAATCTGCTAGTGTGTGATTTTATTGACCTGTAGCAAGGCCAATAAAAGGCAGAAGGTCAAACAAGGGGTGGGCAGGGTGCGAGGGGCTTCCCGTGATGGCTTGGGTCCTCCTGAGGCAGCTGGATGTGGAGATGTGTTCCAGGCTGGGCAGGGGGCAGCCGATGATATTTTGGGCAGTGTTAATGACTCTCTGCACCGCCTTCCTGTCCTCAGCTGTGGAGCCTGGTACACACTCAGACAGTACGTCAGCACGCTCTCCACAGAGGAGGGACAGAAGACCAGCAGCAGCTTTGTGTCCAGGTTGTTTTTCCTAAGGACACACAGGAAGTGTAGCCGCTGCTGAGCCTTTTTGACCAGGGCCCTGATGTTGTCAGACCAGAAGTGGTCTGCAGCGATGTGGATGCCCAGAAATCTGAACGTGGTGGCAGTCTCCACTTGTTCTCCATTTATGAGGAGGAGTGTGTGGTCCTGTCTGATATTCCTGAAGTCCATGACCAGTTCTTTAGTTTTGTGGACGTTCAGGGGCAGGTTGTTTGCTGAGCACCAGCCTGAGAGCTCCTCCACCTCGGCCCTGTAAGTTGTCTCGTCTTCATCTCGGATAAGTCCAACCACGGTGGTGTCATCCGCATACTTAATGTGGTTGGTTGGGTGGGTAGGAGAGCAGTCGTGGGTGTACAGGGTGTACAGAAGATGGCTCAGAACACAGCCTTGGGGGGAGTCAGTGCAAAGAGCCACTTCTCATAGTTATCGTCCGTCTTAATTTGTTTGTCTGTGGCACTGTGGCGCATGCGTATACCGACGCCTACACGCAACGGGGTCACAAAATTTTGGCTGCGCGCGGACTTTCACAGAGGGATCCGCAAGGCCTCTGGCGGATAAGAAACGATGATGATTTTTACATCACAGGGAAATCAGACAGGGGCAGGATTTCAATAGAAGACTAGCTTAAAAGAGAGCAGAATCTGTAACTTCAGTAAACAAGAACTGAATCTTAGACAGAACAAGTTAGAGCCAGCTTTGGTAAGTTTGAATAGCTTATTGTGTTTTTGTGTTGGGGGTGGTTAGGTTCTTAGCACTGGAGTTTCGGTTCCTCTCGACAACAATAGGTGAGGCAGTCGACGCGGGTCACACCTTCTACTGATTGCCCAAGTGAAATCAGACAGGGGCGGTTTAGCCGGGCGCAATCAGTCAAGTTGGAAACAGCTGTGACTCTGTCGGGTACTTAACGGCACAGACTGCGCTTGAGCGTCAGCCCACATAGTGTGAAGACCACACAGGGTAAAGACCTTTGAGTCTACCTGCACGAGTCCACCGAGCAAGGACACCACCACTAAGGTCTGTCTGTCATAGTCTAAATCACAATGTGTTCCTCATGTATCCCAGTCGTTCTCGGCAACTGGAAAAGACGCGTAGTCCTCCGCAAATGCAATCCACACAACCTGTCCACTCTCTCTGAAAGTGGTCTCAGTCCACATTCAGCTATATTTGGTCTTTGGAACTGTCAGTCCGCAGTTAATAAGACAGAATTCATCAGTTCTCTGATGAAACTCTCAGACATTCAGGTCCTAGCCCTGACTGAGACATGGATCCGCCCAGAAAACTCAGCAACACCAGCTGCACTCTCTGCGTCCGCTACGTTAAGCCACACCCCTCGCTCTACTGGCCGAGGAGGCGGTGCTGGCATTCTCATTCCGCACTACACCCGTCGAGCAACAACACAACGATTGAATATCATGCTTTAACGGTCACGACTCCCATCAAAGCATATATTCTGGTTGTGTACCGCCCACCAGGGGGTAATCTGGATGGCTTTGGTTCTGAAATGGACAGGTTAATCTCTGACATCCCTGGTGATGGCACACCACTGATTGTTATGGGAGACATGAACATTCACTTGACAAACCTCAGGCACAGGACTTTTTGGCACTGATCTCTTCTTTTGTACTTGTACTGGCTCCGTCTCCTCCCACCCACAAAGCTGGTAAAGTCCTTGACTTGCTGCTGACTCTTAACTGCTCCATAGCAGAGGTGACAAATACAAGACCATTTCTTGGTAAAATTTGCAGCTGCCTTTACGCCATTGCAGACACCAACACAGATGGTCTCCTTCCGCAGAAATCTGAAGTAAGTAAGTAAGTAAAGTTTGTTTATATAGCACCTTTCACAGGCAAAAAGCCACAAAGTGCTTCACAGCATACGTAAACAAGACAATAATTAAATACACATAGGTAAATAAGCAACACTAAAAAAAAGAAATCAAAACAGGCCCGAAAAACTAAGCAAATACTTGAGAGAATAAAAAGGTTTTGAGTTGTGTCTTGAAAGTGTCAACAGACACAACTGAATGGAGAGAGAGCGGGAGATCATTACAGAGCCTGGGAGCAACGGCCTGGAATGATCGGGCTCCTCTGGTCCTGAACCGGGTACGCAATACCTTTAAGAGATTCTGGTCTGCAGACATTAAAACCCTCACAGGGGAGTAAGGCTGGAGCAGGTCGAGAATATAACAAGGATCTTGGTCGTGCAAGGCCCGAAAGGTTAAAACCAAAATCTTAAAATTAACTCTATAAGAAACTGGCAGCCGATGAAGCTCCTTCAAAATGGGAGACATGCGGGTCCACCTGTTTGTGCGGGTCAAGATTCTCTCTGTAGAGTTTTGCACAAGTTGCAACCTCGAAAGCTCCTTCTTGCTCAGACATGAAAACAAGCTGTTACAGTAGTCTAAATGTGATGAGACAAAAGCATGAATGATGAGCTCTAAATCACTGAATGAGACCATTTTCCTAAGTTTAGAAATTTTTCTTAGTTGAAAGAAACAGTTTCTCGTCAGCTGCTTGCAGTGCTCCCTCTCATCAGCTCAGCTGTCTGAGGAGGTGAGATCTGTCATGCTCGACCACTCTAATTTAGAATATAATAGAATATCTGTATTGTCACTGTAACAAGCACAACAAAATTGCACGTTAAGTCTCCTTGTATGGGCCAATGAAACTATCAAAAAAAAAAAAAGAAAAAAAAAGAAAAATCATCAATTCCTGTTAATGAGGCTACAGAGACACTCTGTTCCTCTCTTGCGTCCTCTTTGGACAAACTCTGCCCCAGGTGTCGAAACCAGCTAAGAAAAAACAACCGAGTCCATTCCTCCCTGGAAATCGGCATTTTTCCTGCTACTTTTAAAAAAGCCCGCGTCACCCCACTGTTCAAAAAGCCTCATCTCAACCCAGCCCAGGTTGAAAACTACAGGCCAGTCTCACTTCTACAATTCCTGTCAAAAATACTGGAGGAGTGTTTAACCAAGTCTCTGAACTCCTGCGGAACAACAACCTACTTGACTCTTTTCAGTCAGGCTTCAGATGTGACCACTCCACCGAGACTGCTCTCCTTTCAGTCACAGAATCTCTGTGGCTGGCGAGAGCTGCTGGTCAGTCCTCTGTCCTCCTGCTGCTGGTCAGTCCTCTGTCCTCCGGCTGCTGGACTTGTCTGCTGCCTTTGACACCATGAACCATCAAATCCTCCTCTCCACACTTTGAGCATGGCATCTCAGGTTCTGTCCTGTTGTGGTCCAGGTCCTGCCTCACAGTCCAGATCCTTCAGAGTGTCATGGCGAGGGGAGGTGTCAAGATCACATGGCCTATCAGCAGGGGTCCCTCAGGGGTCGGTGCTTGGTCCTCACTTGGTGCAGTGATTCGCTCCCGTGGCTTCTCCTACCATTGTTATGCTGATGACACTCAGCTTTTCCTCTCTTTTCCACCTGATGACATGACAGTCTCAGCTGGAGATCAGCATGTCTGGCTGATATCTCCACCTGGATGAAGGAACGCCAAATTCAGCTAAATCTGTCTAAGACTGAACTCATGGTCTTTCCAGCTTGTCCATCTGTCCAGCCTCAGATCAGTGTCCAACGTCACTCAAGCCTACTTGTGCCCACTAACTCAACCAGAAACCTGGGTGTCATGATTGATGACCAGCTGACCTTTAAGGTTCATGTGGCCTCAGTTTCTCTATCTTGTTGTTATGCCCTCTACGACATCAGGAAGATCAGACCCTTCCTGACCCAACAGGCCACACTGCTTCTGGTTCAGGCTCTCGTGATATCACGCATTGACTACTGCAACTCTCTTCTGGCGGGTCTCCCTGCGTGCATAGTCAAACCTCTACAGAGGATCCAGAATGCAGCATGTCTGGTCTTCAGCCAGCAAAAAAGAGCTCATGTCACTCCCCTGTTCATCTCCCTCCACTGGCTTCCAGTTGCAGCCAGGATCAAATTCAAATCTCTCCTCCTGGCTTACAAAACATTTACAAGAACGGCTCCGGTCTACCTGGATTCCCTGATCCAGGTCTACTCACCTTCACGCACACTTCACTCTGCATTTGAGAGACGCCTGGTGCTTCCAGTCCAGCTCAGCTCTAAACCTCCAGCCAGACTCTTCTCCTCTGTTGTTCCCAAATGGTGGAACAAACTTCCTAACTCTGTGCGTTCCGCCAAGTCCCTTTCTACTTTTAAGAGACAATTTGAAGACTCGTTCAGAGAGTACCGAGGCACTTAATCCGACTACACCTTAGGGGTAGAATAAGTTAAGTGGTCCAAAACCCAGCACTTATTTAGCACTGACTAAGTTGACTTAAAAAAAATGAAAAAAAAAAAAAAATGGGGGGGTTGGTAGTTGGCACTTCTTCTGTAACTTGATGGCAACTCCTTTGACCAATCGCACTTGAAGCAATTGAAGCATTTACTAAAGGTTTCTTTTTTATGTCTGAATTCTTGCTTGTGTTGTACGTCACTCTGGACAAAAGCGTCCGCTAAATGAAACTGTAGAATTGTAGAATTGTAGGGACCAATGCGGAACGCACACACACGTGGACATGGGAAGCATGAACCAGGCTTTAACATACGTAACCAAAAACAGTGTAGTGCAGATGTGCCCCTTTTAACAGTTCCTTCTATTTCAGGATGAAAGTGAAACACTGATTGAGTGTTGTCTTCCACTTTTCCACACGCCACTTATTTCTGCCACTCACGGTCTATTTCTGGAACAAAACAGGCTCTAAGGCTGACAGGAGTTGTAAGACAGAAAGTAAATGCACCACAACCTTATTTCTCCACACCTTTCCAAAAATAATGCAGCCAAGAACAAGAAGGATTTACAGCATGGTAAAAGCAAATACAGAAAGAGAGAGAGAAGTGAAAAGATAGCACAGGAGTTCTATAATTACTTCATCTCCTTTTTCAGCATAGACGCACTGCAGCACTCTTTTTCATTGTCTCACCTTCCCCCTTTGTTCTCCTCATTTGCTCAGCTCCCTCTGCAGGTTGTAACTCTTCTTTGAATATAGCAGACACAGTGTCCTTGACAGAAAGGAAGGGTGTAAAATTGCTTTTTAAGTCTGATTCTCTGGTCAGATTGTGAATGAGCAGCATGTAACAGCACAGGGAGCTCTTCTGGAAAGTCTAGAACTTACTATATTACACCACTGCAGAGGTCTGCAACTGTCAGCAGTGTTGGAAATGCTTTCATGAGAGACAGAGCAGAGAGAGCAAGAAAGAGAGAGAGACACAATGAGAGAGAGAAATGATAGTGACATACGTATTGGTGAAACAGCCAGTGAGAAAGGAAAGAAGCTCAGTGTAGGTCCTCCAGCGGTCTTAACCCCATTGCCACGAAGACGAGGACTCAAAAGCAGACTTGAACCACAACAATGCATTTCAGCATGTTTGATAAGCTCCACACAGGTCAATAAAGCCGATGAAGGTGAGACAAAGGCGAAGTCAGGGCAGAGTAGAGACACACAGAGGATTAGGGACTGAGCCGACAAGTCTGGATGGCCCTGACACCCATCAGTTTTTTCAAAAATATGTTACATTATTCACATTAATCTTTATATTTTCCAATCCTGGTGTGCATTTGTATACCATGTGACCTTACCATGTTTATAGGGTGTGTACCGTATGTATCACATTTTTATTAAATTACTAAATTACTGTTGTGTCTGGATAGCCTATTATTATCTCTACTTATCCACCCAGTAGGGATTATCACACTCCATCTTCCTGATCATTGCCAACTGTCCCTGAAAAATGCAATGAGCCTTCCCCGGAAACATGCAAAACTTTTTTTCTGCCTTTACAAACACAACAAGCAGCTGCTTGTAAAACAACAAAGTCCAGAAAGCAGGAACAGACCCCGGTGAAAGACAACATTTTCCACAGTTAATTATTTTTAACTGATGAGACACGGATACCGTTTGAAAAACCAATACAGAGTTTCAAATACAGCAACCAGAAATCATTTATTCAACTATTATAATTTTATTTTTTACAGAAAGCACATTGAGAATGACTGATGATGATAATTCTGCAAAACATTTTATTTGTATTAGTGTTGCACCAATACCGGTACTGGTATCAGTTGGGGCCCCGATATGACACTTAAACGCTGCCATCAGTACTGGTGAGAACTAACAAATATTTACTGCATCTTATTTAACTTATGTCACCATAAACTGATTTTAACCATGAATTGCACTGCTGTCCCATTGATTTTTTTTTAACCTTTTTACACATGCAAGATTTGTGGTGTGAAAGTTGCAAGAGGTGGAACTAAAATGGTCAGTTTCAATACTTCAAACCTGATAAAACATTTTCTGAATGAACATCAAGAGTTTGAAGCAGCGGCAACCGCAAGCAAGAGAAAGGATGGACAGCAGCAATTTACCCTGGTCAGTTCACTTCAGAGAAAGGACCAGTGGGATAAGAAGAGTGATGAAGCAAGATATCCAAAAAAATACCAAAATGATTGTGCTGTATAACCTGCCCCCTGCCTTTGCTGAGAGCATGGGATTCTGACTTTTTTTGGCTCATGCAGTACTAAAATACAAGGTCCCAGGCCGCAAATATTTCACTGAGACTGCTGTCCCTGCACTCCAAAATAAGATAATGGAGCATGTTTTGAAGAATCTAGAAAAGGTCCAAACCATAAGTTTCACTACTTATATCTGGAGCAGAAACGTCTCCCCTCTTTCCTTGTTCAGTTTAACTGATCACTAGGTGGACACTGAATCCTTCAATCTGGAGGGTGTGGAGACCTGCCAACCTTGGTGAACTATTTTGAGTACCGCTTATTCTGTCTCACACGTCATGCGCACACGCACTCAATCAAACACGCGCACGTGCACACACACACACACACACACACACACACACACAGCTGGCACTCATGTCGATAGGAAAAAAAAAATCTTGGTGCTCATTTCCCCGATATGACATCGTATTTTCAACCTGAAAGTAACATTATGAACAGTAGGGCTGCAATTAATTGAGGTGCGTGCGCACGTGTGTGTGTGTTTGAGAGAGAGAGAGAGAGAGAGAAAGATGTGGTGTGTGTGTGTGTGTGTGTGTGTGTGTGTGTGTGTGTGTGTGTGTGTCACCCGGACTGTTTTGGTGTTTGAATATATTTATTACATTAAATTTTCCCAATAATACAAAAAAAAAAAAAAAAAGGAAAAAACAGCCCCCCCACCCCACCCTTGCTGTCACCATTGTGGCATGTACAATTCAATACAGAGACGTCGCACTGTAAATTAATACAAATTACAACAATTGCACTTGAGTGAAATACAGACTGTATGAGTACCATACAGCAATAAAAAACAGCCGTCAAGGGCTATACCAGTGTCGTTGGTTTGTCAAAGAAAACAAAAAAGGGTTTCCAAACCTTCAAAAATTTCTGCTCTGATCCACGCACTGCATATCTGATCTTCTCCAAACGGAGGTTAGATAGAACTTCTCTGATCCAATGAGCTACAGATGGAGGGACAGGATCTTTCCATTTTAAAAGGATGAGACGGCGAGCCAGCAAAGTGGCAAAGGCAATAATCTTTCGTCCACCCACTGGGAGCTGTGCTCCTCTAGGTAAGACCCCTCTTGGTATGACACCAAATAGAGCAATAACAGGATCTAGAGGAATTTTGACTCCTAATACTGAGGATAAAGCCTCGAATACACTTTTCCAGTAGCTCACAAGACCAGAGCAGGGCCAAAACATATGGAGCAGGGTAGCATCACAGACTTTACATCTATCACACGTGGGGTTTATTTGTGGAAACATTTTCGCCAGTTTCGATTTGGATAGGCGTACCCGATGCACGATTTTGAACTGAATCAATGAATGCCGTGCACACATAGAAGAACAATTGATCTGTTTCAAAATATCTGCCCACATTTCTTCATCTATCTGCATCTAAAGATCTGAGCCCCAAGTATGTTGCAAATTGGAATTTATAACAGAAAAACAACTTCATTGCTTGATTACAAATGAGATAGCCCCCTTTTTATTGATATCAAACTCAAAAATGCAATATAGTTCTCCCTTTACTGGTTTGTGTGGGAATTCAGTTACAGTCTCCTTTATAAAATGCCTAACCTGTAAATATCTGAAGAAGTTAGAAGCCGGCAAAGTGAATTTACGATTGTTCAAAAGATGCAAACTCTCCTGCAATGTAAAGGTGAGCTGTAGTTTTAATTCCCTTCCCTTACCAAGTGGTAAACTCACTGTCTTGCACAGATGGTTGGAATAGGTGGTTGTCAGCTATTGGTCCAAAAAGTCCACCTTGCAGTAATTTATAATGTTTTCTAAACTGTAAATACATTTTAAGTGACTGTTTAACTATTAGGCTTGCATCTGGGATAGTAGAGACCTTTACTGGCATGGGTGCAGCCAAGAGTGCAGAAAGGTTTACTGGTTTACTAAAAAGTCTTTCCATGCTAACCCATAGGGGGCATTTCTCCCCAGAGACACTGTTCTTCCAGAACATCATGCAATGCAGATCTGCAGCCCAATAATACATTTGAAAGTTTGCCAGAGCCAAGCCCCCCTTTTGTTTAGGTTTATGCAAAAAATCCCTGTGCAGACGAGGATTTTTACCGTTCCAGATGAAGCAGGATAATGTACCATCCAGTTTTTTAAAGAAGCTACTTGGAATAAATATGGGCAAACATTGAAATAAATAGAGGTATCTTGGAAGAATGATCATATTGATTGAGTTAATCTTGCCTATAAGAGAGATCGGTAGAGAAGACCAAGATGTAGGATCCAGTTTAGTTTGATTCAAAAGGTTTCCATAATTCTTTCCAAACAGATCTGAAAATTTTTTTGTCATGACAATGCCATGATAGGTGAATTCATCTCTCGCTACTTTAAAAGGGACCTGAGTCTGCATTAGCAGACAATTCAATTAATGCATTAATTCACTTTTTTGTAAATTTAGCTTATAACCTGAGACCTCCCCAAATTTATGCAAAGTTGTAATTATATGAGGGATGGCAGATTCAGCATTTGACACATATAGGAGAAGGTCGTCCGCATACAAAGACAACTTGTGCTCTGTATTGCCCCTAAGAATACCCGTGATAGCACGATTGGATCTTATGGCAATTGCAAGCGGCTCGATAGCTAAGACGAACAGCAGTGGACTGAGAGGACAGCCTTGTCTCGTCCCACAAGCCAAATCAAAAGGTATAGAGCAGAGATTGTTGGTAAGGACTACAGTGGAAGGGCAAGAATACAGCAACCGGATCCAAGCAATGAAAGACACCCCAAACCCAAATTTGACCAGAGTATAAAAAAGGAATGTCAATTCAACACTATCAAATGCCCTCTCTGCATCCATAGAGAGAATGCATTCTGAGGTGGACTGGCAAGGAGAATACATAATGTTTAACAGTCACCTAATATTAAAAAAGGTTGGTCTCTGTTTTACAAAACCTGTTTGGTCTGGAAATATAATACAAGGTAGAATCTCTTCAAGACGCAGAGAGAGAATCTTTGTCGGAATTTTATAGTCCGAATTCAGTAATGAGATCGGCCGATATGAGGCACAGTCTAATGGGTCCTTCCCTTTCTTTAACAGAAGCGTGATGCATGCTTGGTTGAGAGTGGACGGAAGTCGGCCAGATGTGAAGGATTCGGCATACAATTTGGTCAGAATCGGGGCTAGTTGTTCACTAAAAACCTGGTAAAATTCATTAGCGAAGCCGTCCAGACCTGGGGAAGTTTTAGTTTTTAACAGTTTGATGGCATTGCAGACTTCTTTTTGTGTTATTGGTTTGTCCAAAGAAACAATCTGCTCTGAAGTAAGTGAGGGGAGGGCCAAATCATGAAAAAAATCTTCGATCAGGCTCAAACTGGGGTCTCAAGACGAGTAGAGGTTTGCATAAAAGTCTTTAAATGCATCATTTATACCCAATTGATCAGTGAGAATAGTCCCATCTCGCAAACGGACCCCAGTAATAAACTGTTTAGCCCTGGCGCCTCTCAGCTGTCTGGCCAAAATTTCTCCCACCTTATCTCCATGCTCATACACCACTCTTCTATTTTTAATTAACAAATTTTCAACATAATAAGATGTAATCAAATCGTATTCAGTCTTGAGTTTAAGACGCTGTTTTTCCAAATCTGGGGATGGGTTCTGAGCATTTAACATGTCAATCTGTGATATTTGTTTGTCTAATTTCTCTTGTAACTCTCTTGAAGTTTTCCTTTTGTAGGCCATGTATGATATAATCTGTCCTCTAAGGAAGGCTTTCAATGCTTCCCAGACCGTTGAGATTGATACTTCTGAAGTCATATTAATCTCTAAAAAGTTGGTAATTTCAACTTCGATGAATTTCAAGAAGTTTTCGTCTGATAGTAACAAAGAGTTGAACCGCCAATGTTTTTTACTACTTTGGCCTTCAGGAATTCTCAGGGTCAGCACTAGAGGGGCATGATCAGATATCAAAATTGTTTTATATTCACAAGCCTGCACATATTGGGTGAGATTACAGTCAATGAAAAAATAATCTATCTGGCTATATGTGTGGTGGACATGTGAGAAAAAGAGTATTCTTTATCTCGAGGGTGCAAAAACTGCCATACATCTATAATCCCAAATTCTGAAAGGAATTTTTGCAAGTAGGAGACCGACTTTGACTGTATGCCACTCGCCCTTGTGGAGGATCTGTCCATTACAGGGTCCATACAAAAGTTAAAGTCTCCCCCCAAAATGAGCAGGTGAATTTAGGTCAGGGATCCGTTTAAGGACAGATTGAAAAAAAGAACAATCGTCAAAATTAGGTGCATAGATGTTAACCAGCGCAACATTCAAACCACACAAAGAACCAGTGACTATCAAATAACGCCCATAAATGTCAGCTATGGAGTTGAAATGCACAAAGTGTGTGTCCTTGCTAATGACTATGGCAACACCCCTCGCCTTTGCTTGAAAAGTGGCATAAAAATACTGACCTCCCCACCCAGTTCTTAGTCGTAGGTGATCAGAGTTCTTTAAGTGTGTCTCTTGAAGAAACGCTATATTCACTTTTAATTGTTTAAGATGTAACATAACCTTTTTACGCTTCACTGGGTGATTCAAGCCCTTGACATTCCAGCTGATTACATTAAGTGTACCCATTGGCAAATGTTAAGTAAAGTGATACTTTCAGTGCAAAATTAACGCAGAAGCAGCACGTAGATTTAAACAAAAAAGGAATATTAAAGCCCTGTGGTGACAGCATGAAAAAACCCAAGCAACCCTTCCCACCCCCAATGGTGAAACTAGCTGTAAAAAAACGAACAGCACACCTAACCTAACATTAGTCTTCCGTATATAGACACTAACCTACTCTCACCCAATCCCCACGTCCCCATAGTCAACTAGGTATTATAAAAAAAAATGAATTTTGACCCTTTTAAATAACTGAAAAGTTACCCCTATAAGCCTTTTACAAAAGTAAACAAATTATTTATATATGCACACATTACCCACACATATATACATATATATAGGATGTATCCCTGTTAAGAGTTTGAATAACAAACAAAAATTCTTTTCTCCATATTAAGGAGATGCTTGAAGGACTGGGCCAGGAGTGTATTTGTATGAGAGTTGCATTTGCTGGCCTGCATCCGTATATATACTAACCTGGCTTATCGGGAAACGTCCTGGAAGTCCAAACTTAGCACTTTAGGAAGAATCAGTGGCAGCTTCAAGGTATTTCTCTGCCTCAGAAACAGAGCCGAACCACCTCCGACTACCGTCAGCCTGTGTGATACGCAGCCTTGCAGGGAATAGCAGGGCCGGCTTCAGTCCCATGGTGTAAAGAGACGACATGACAGTTTTATATTCCCTCCGTTTGCTGACAACCTCCGGGGAGTAATCGTCGTACAGTCTGAAAGTGTGTCCCTCGTAGTCGAGTTGTTTCTTACTCCGAGCCTCACAGATCGCTTTCTCTTTATTCTGGAAGCGGTGGAAGCAGAGCACGACATGCCGCGGCCTACCTCCCAGCGCCAGCCTGGGGCCCGGGCCGCGGTGAGCGCGATCCAGTTCAGGGGGGTGGGGGGGGGGGGGGGGGGGGGGGGGTCGGGAACACATTATGACCGAAAAGCTTTTGAAGTAGCTGGGCAAAAAAGATGCTGGGTTGTGCCCCCTCGAGGTCTTCATCCAAACCCACAAATCTCACATTACATCGCCTGCTCCAGGACTGTAGGTCAGCAACTTTAGCAGATAGTTATCGTTAGCATCCTGTAGCTTAGCACAAGTAGCTTCGAGCTTGCCCAGACGCTCATCCACGGCCACTGACTCCTCTTCCAAAGATGCTAACCGGGCGTCATGGCTCTCAAGAGTGTCCTGAAAACCATCCAGCTTCTTATGAAGTGTGTCGATGAAGTGTGTTCAGCTCCTTTAGAAGTGTCTTGTTATTCTCAGCTAGCACGGCTAACAGGTCCGCTTTGCTTACCACGCCATCTCCCTCAGTCTTGTTAGCTGCTTTGTTCACCTTCAGAGGCATTTTCGTCACAGGACCTTGTACACAGCTCAAAAAAAAAAAAAAAAAGTTATATACGCCCGTAAGAGGCTAGAAGTAGAGCAGAGCCAAAAATAATGTTTGCTGTGGGAGCGCGAGCACCGCACGTCTTACTCCATGGGGAGCGGAACCGGAAGACCGTCACCCGGACTGTTTTGATTGACCGAGATATCCAAGCGATGCCAGACCGGGTACTGACACCTGTCCCATCATGAATTCCTATCGGATCAGTCCTCGCGGATCGATCCGCGGATGTCCGTGCGCAGCCCACATTTTGTGTATGCGCCGGTCGTGTGTATACGCATGGTCCAGAGAGCCACAGCAAACAAACCATGACATACGCCAACTTTGAAAAGTGACTCTGAAGCCATCAGGCTGTAGGTCTGTCTACAAAGACATCCAGAGAGTGAAACACTGGAGGACAGAGAGAGCAGATTCTCTCTGAAGGGATGAGAAGGTCTGCCAACAGAAGTAAAAGTATCTAATCGCTCAAGCGCTACCCCCACGATTCAGAAACAGAAAAAAAGGTCAAATAAACTCTGATACTAAATAATAATGTACTGACAATGTATGTGCTTCATTTACTATGAATAATCTGAAATTAAACAGCAGATAAACAGTCTGGAGCAACGGAAAAGCTACCCGAGGATGCGTGGATCAGTGCGCATGCATGGAATGCGCACCACGTGAGCCCAAAATGTAGAGTACTCCATGACTCAAAGAAATAAACAGAATATCCATCCATCCATCCATTTTCTACCGCTTATCCGGGGCCGGGTCGTGGGGACAGCAGTCTCAGCAGGGATGCCCAAACTTCCCCGTCCCCAGACACTTCCTCCAGCTCCTCTGGGAGGATCCCAAGGCGTTCCCAGGCCAGCCGAGAGACATAGTCTCTCCAGTGTGTCCTGGGTCTTCCCTAACCAGATGCCCGAGCCACCTTAGCTGGCCCCTCTCGATGTGGAGGAGTAGCGGTTCTACTACGAGCTCCTACCTGGTGACTGAGCTCCTCACCCTGTCTCTAAGGGAGTCCAGCCACCCTACGGAGGAAACTCATTTCAGCCACTTGTATCCAGGATCTTGTCATTTCAGTCTTGACCAAAAGTTCATGACCATAGATGATGGTGGGTATAGACTGACTGGTAAATCGGCTCAGCTCCCTCTTCACCACAACGAATCGATACAACAACTGCATCACTGCAGCCGCTGCACCGATCCGCCTGTCAATCTCACCTCCATCCGTCCCCCACTGTGAACAAGACCCCAAGATACTTAAACTCCTCCACTTGGGCCAGAGTCTCTCCACCAACCTGGAGAGGGCAAGCCACCTTCTTCCAGTCGAGGACCATGGCCTTGGATTTGGAGGTGCTGATCCTCATCCCTGTCGCTTCACACTCGGCTGCAAACCGCCGCAGTGCATGCTGTAGGTCCGGGTTCAATGAAGCCAACAGGACAACATAATCTGCAAAAAGCAGAGATGAAATCCTGTGGTTCCTGAACAGGACCCCCTCCGGCCCCTGGCTGCACCGAGAAATTCTGTCCATAAAGATTATAAACAGAACCAGTGACAAAGGGCAGCCCTGCCGGAGTCCAACATGCACTGGCAACAGGTCCGACTTACTGCCGGCAATGCGGATCAGACTCCTACTCCGGTCATACAAAGACCAGACGGCCCTTGACAAGGGGCCCCGGACTCCGTATTCCCGGAGCACCCCCCACAAGACACCACGAGGGACGCGGTCGAACACCCTCTCCAAGTCCACAAAACACATGTGGACTGGTTGGACGAACTCCCACAAGCCCTCAAGCACCCTATGGAGGGTATAGAGCTGGCTCCGGGCAGCTGCTTCGACAATGGAGGCAGAGAATATGGTCCACTCGGACTCAATATCCCCAGCCTCCCTTGGGACATGAGAGAAGCTCTCCCGGAGGTGGGAGTTGAAAACCATGCTGACAGAGGGTTCCACCAGATGTTCCCAGGAGACCCTCACAACACATTTGGGTCTGCCAAGTCTGTCCGGTTTCCTCCTCCGCCAGCAAATCCAACTCACCAGCAGGTGGTGATCGGTCCACAGCTCTGCTCCTCTCTTCACCCGAGTGTCCAAGACACGCGGCCGGAGGTCAGATGACACGACAACAAAGTCGATCATCGACCTCCAACCTAGGATGTCCTGGTGCCAAGTCCACTTATGAACACCCCTGTGCTCGAACATGGTGTTTGTTATGGACAAACTGTTACTAGCAAAGAAGTCCAATAACAAAACACCACTCGGGTTCAGATCAGGGAGGACGTGTGATCCAATCACCCCCTTCCAGGTCTCACTGTTGCTGCCCACGTGAGTCTTGAAGTCCCCCAGTAGAACAATGGAGTCCCCAGTCGGAGCACTGTCCAGCACCCCTCCCAGGGACTCCAAGAAGGCCGGGTACTCGGCACTGCTGTTCGGCCCATAAGCCGAGACAACAGTGAGGCTCCTGTCCCCGACCCGAAGGTGCAGGGATGCGACCCTCTCGTTCACTGGGGTGAATAAATAAATAAATTAACCCCCCTCTATCCGTCTGTCTGGCTCCTACTCATCCCTTCAGATGTGTCAACACCTAACCCGTCGTAAAAACTTCAAAAGACCTCAGAAGGAAAAAAGTTTGGGGGGGGTGGACAAATGTGCGGTGGACAAACGGTGGACAAATGGTGGACAAATGGCGAGGGGAGGAGTTTATTGGGGGCCATAAATCTTTCAGTTTGACATATAATATAGTAGAAAGTTTTTTGTGAGTGCGCGACTACGTCTGGTTATGTTGCAAAATATGGACGGATAAGATTGTGAAATGCAGCGTATGTATTGAGACGTGAAGCGATACCGTTCAAAAAGATAACTGTCCGGAAACGCCAAAACATCTGTAAATAATCTCCCGACGAATATTCAGTTCACGCTGCAGTAATGCAGCTCCTTCATCTGCAGGATCGCTGATAAAAGGACACGAAATTTTGACAGCTACACAAAAACTCGCCAGCTGACTGAATGAATGAGGAAATGGAACAACGCGCGTGGCTGAAAGGAGGGGGGAGCCAGAGAGAAACTTCAGGGTTGACTGAGAAAAACCTGCTTCCGACCAGGTTAGAGTCACAGAGTGTGTTACTGCGGTAACTGACCAACAGTTTCAGTTCCCTCTCCTAGTGGAACAGGCTGGAGTTACTCCTCTGTCTCTGGTTTGAGTTATCTCCCTTTGTGGAATGGAAATATCAGAGTTTCTCTCATTTTCGGGTTATTGAACACGAAGTTTTCTTAAAACCTGCTCGGTGAAATAGACCCCTGCTGGATTCATGGAAGACGGGACTTACTCCAGACGAAATGGAGTTATGGAGGGCATCACAACCGACTTGATATTCAATGAGGAGGATGGCAGCATTGCCGGAGTGCGGGGATGGATTATGTGGCTGCCATTCTACCGCACCCGGGAGCTATCTGACCTGTGTGTTCCATTACAGACACTGCTTGAGGCTGAGGCCAAGTACACAGCCTTCCATCACAGAGGGTTGCAAAGTGGACAACCATAACAGAACAAAACCAAATAAATATGACTCAGGGGCAGCAAAGAGACATTCTAAGCCAGAGTAATCAGCAGGCGTGCGCTGACCCCCCCCATCCCCCCACCGCCGCCGCCGCCGCTGTGTTTTGTTTTGTTTTTTTTAAATATATTTATCGGTTTGAGAGTGTGCATGTCTTGTGTTTTTCTTTTCACTGTTTATTCAGTTTAATGAAGCTCTTCTTTTTCAACATGTCTGCAACTATTTTTCTCTCACAATACATTATCATCAGTGATTGTAGAATAGCTCATTGGTTAATGGCAAGCATGACGGGGGGCAGGGGGGGATGGGGGATCGGCGATTCCAGACAATTCATGAGCCGAAGTTGACCAATACTAACAGATCTCTTAACCAATCATGACACAGTGTTTTTTTTTTTTTTTTTTTGTTGCCCTGTTTCCTTTCATCCAATGGGTGTTCTGAATGAAGCTCGACAGGCTGGTGGGGTGCTAATCAGTTTTTCACATCTGTGATTCACATCGGTGCTGTGTGTATTCCCCCCTTCCCCGCTTCACCCGCCCCCCTTCCCCTCACCCCTCCTCTCCTCCACACAAAGGGGTCCATTGCCGACAATATATGCCACAGGCAGGAGTGCAGAATCTGGAAACGCAGGTATATTGTCGCAAACGAGGCACGTTTACAACAATGTACAGGCCCGAATATCTGGCTTTTCATGTAGTGAAAGTACCATCGTATTTTGATGTCAAATTGCGTACCTGCTACGCAAAATGCGTACAGGTTGGCAGGTCCGGGTGTGGTGCTGCATGCAAATGAGCTCAAAGGATCACACACTGGTGAAGCAACTGCAGGAGCGATAGAGAATATCCGGCCTGACTGGAACATCCCCAAACTCAAAGATAACGTCAGCCTACTCCCATCGAGAATTTGCTATATGGGGCCAATTCCAATTCCCATCTTAACCCTCAATCTCAACACTCAAGCTCAATTTGAGGGTCCCTCAAAAATAAGAGGTGAAAGATATAATGTGACTTGGAAATGGGACACCACTTAAACGCAGTTACGCCCTTAGACTGAAGAGGGCAGCACTGTATCAGATCAATCGCAGCACTACGCCACGTAGAAGAAGAAAGTAAACCCGGAAATAAACAAGAAGAACAATGCCGATGGAAGCTCCAGCTACGTGGGCTTTGGGAATCTTTTTAAGATTGTCTGTAGAAACAAGAAAAGCGGTGCGAAGGAGAAGACTCTTCAGACACAGGGCAGCACTGATGACTCAGATACAGGTGTGTATTATACACGCGCAATAATAATAATAATAATAATAATGATAATAATGATAATAATAATAATAATACATTTTATTTGTATAGCACTTTTCAAGATACTCAAAGACGCTTCACAATACAGCAAAATAAATGAAAAAATAAAACAACATAACAGCAATGCATTCTGGATATCCCTTACTGCCAAGGGTGGTCTGGGAAAATCTCAACATTGAGGGACATAACCTCCCTCAAACTCGTTTCTTTGCTCAAAATATTTGAGAATTGGGACAAGGCTTGACTCGCCGGAGTGCACATTTTTAAGATTGAGGGTTAAGGGGGAGAATTAGAATTGGCCCTTTCTCTTGTTTTTTTCCTCTTTTTAGTGGAAAAAAATTCTGCAAAACTTTGAGATCTGTTCAAAAGTGCTGTACAAAACAAACATTTTATAATGCATTATTTATCATTTGTTTATTTGTTATTGATGGTCCTTGCCATTATTCGTGACAGCACCGGCAATATGAAGAAGGCGATGAGGGATGTCGAGCTTGGGAGGCTTTTCCCACTTGATCAAGCAGGTGGTACATGAAGGCTTGCTATCACAGTGGGGTGGAGGTGATGTGCTGGTGAATGGGAGCAAGAGCATTGGCTATTTTAAGCATTCTCCAGTCATCACAGTTGAAAACCATCCAGATGGACCTGGTAATGCCAGTCAAATAAGACATGCCCACCTGCTGGAATAGCAGGTTCTATATGACAGCAAGCCTGCTGTAACACAAGGCTGCTATCTCAGTGTACGTGGCTGAGCACCAGCTGCCAGTGACCCTGAATGCAAGTGACTGGACCTTGTTGGAGAAGGTCAACACACTCCTGGCTCAATTCAAGGAGATCAAAAAGCAGATCGGCTTTACCACCTCCACCACCTCAGAGGTAATCCCCTCAGTCGTAGTACTGAAGCAACTGTTGACCCAAGAGACCCCAAAGGACAGTGTTATTAAAAATGAAGGCGATGCTTCTCGCAGCTGTGGACACAAGATTCTAGACCATTGAGGCGGAGCCCCTGTATGCAGTTGCAACCCTTACAAAGACAGGTATGTCTAATTATGTGCTGTTTAGTGGAAAGTTAAACATTTTGTGCAGCTAAATACAATAGCATGTGAGCAAATGGTGAGATTATGCTCGCCTTTGTAGCTTGTGGACTGTACTGTCACTCTGGTGTGTGGCACTTGAAATCACAACAACCCATTAGAGTAAGCAAATTCTTCTTGACTTATATGAATGTATATAACATTTTAAATGGCCAAACATTGCACTTTGCTTTATTACAAATGCACATTGTAATGCACATTCAGGTGTATATGAATGTTTCACTCTCACAGCATGAAGAACTATGGAAATCGGTCGCTGATTCAACACATGTATTCTTTCTGTTTACTATGTTACTGCAGACACTTCCCAAGAGCAGAAAGCAGCAAGTTTGCAGATTTGTTATGTAGGAGTAGATGTCATTATTCCTCAATAGATACCTATGGCACCGATGAGACACTGTGGCAGGCAAATGAATGATGGCATCCCTTGGGTTGTCAAGTGGGTGCCCTCCTTCTTAGGTATTTTGCTGACAAGCCCATGACACCTCCAGAGGGTTCAGCAGTGAATCCCAGCATCCCAGGTTCACCCCCATCAGCCATCGGACATTTGGAGACCCAGGTCAAGTCTTTCCTCTCGCCAGGTCAAGCAGGGTGTAAGTCATGTCTGACCCTGTTCGGAGGACCCCACGGTTTAGACAGTATTAAATGAAACTGTCACTGAAGAAGGGAAGCATTTTATTTAAAAGGCAACCTACATGGGATCCACACCTCAACTCGAAACCATTCGGTCCTTCAAGTGTCCCAAGCATGCCTACAAGAGACTGGATGGAGAGGGCAAATGAGTCAAAGGCCTCAGCATCGCCAAACTTGATGGCAGGTGAGTTGAGAATACCACCTAGCTCTGACTGGACAAGCTGCCAGGACTGGCCGTATTTATCTTGTAAAGCCTGTAAAGCCATAGTGTAAGGCTGTGGGTTGTACATATGGGCCCTTAGCTATATAAAAAGTGCTAGGCAGTTTCAAGTGGCCAGGAAGCACCTGATACTGATATTGCTCAGTCAAGTGTCGATGACCACCCATCAGGTTATCCAGAGCCATCTTGAGAAGGGCAAAGTCACTCTCACGGTCACGTTCGAATACAGGCAGTATTGGCTGGGGAACACCATATGGAGTGTGGTGTATCAGTGTCTCTGGGCCTGGATATGCTAGGTTGTGTGAAGGCACAGCAGGAGGTGCAGGCTGAATGACTGAGTTCATATGCTGGTATGGGAGAGCAGAACTGGCTGCGAAATGAGGTTCTGCCAGACGGTTGTGAATCTTGGATACCAGCGGGAACTGCAGAGGCTTGGTGTGACATCGGAGCGGGCCCAGGGTGAACAGTTGTGCTGAGAGCTGGCTGCAATGAAGCAGAGGTTGCAGCAGGATAACCAGCTGTGGTAGTGGGTGCAGTGCACGAGGGATGATAGCAGGTTGAAGCATTGGGTGCTGCTGTACTGGCTGAGCTGATGGAGGTTATATGCTCTGTGGTGCCGGAGGAGGAGGCACGAAGGAAGGCAGCTGGACTGAGTGTCCCATGTGCACAGAATTGGGCATGGGAGCGATGTTCTCAGATCTTCCACTGTGACTGGGTTGTGAGCTAAGTGAATGATGAAGCAACTCACATCGACCATGATGAGTCGGTGGAGAAGAGGTCAAGGTTCAAGGTCAAGGTTTATTAGGGACCGAGCCCGGAGGGCAAGGTCTCTATTGTTATTCGTTTGTTTATTGTCGTCGTTCTATACTTAGGGACCGAGCCCAGAGGGCATGGTCTCTATTGTTCTTCCGGTGTTTCTCCTACTTCTTCTTCTTCTTCTTCTTCTTTTTCTTCTTCTTCATTAGGGACCATGCCTGGAGGGCAAGGTCTCTATTGTTCTTCGTCCGTTTGTTTCTTCTTAGATATTATTTTACGTCCCTCCGATTTGACCCCAAATTTGACCCCTTAAACATGCACGAAAACTTACCAAATTTGGCACGCACATCATGACCGGCGAAAAATTTTATAAAATGGAAAAATTAACCTCATCTGCTTTCTAGCGCCACCTAGAAACAGTAAAATTGTCGCCACGACCCGTAGGAATGTCGCAGAGATCAAACCAACGTTGACGCGTTGACACTCACGTGTTTGTCTCATCAAGATCTACATTTCACGTGCTGACACCCTTGACCTAAATCCAACAGGAAGTCCACAATTTCCCTTTCAAAGTAAAATTTTGCTCAAAATCACTCCTCACGAAAAAAATTATCTCCTCCGAGACCGTTTATCGTACAGACATCAGAGTCACACGACGTGATAGAGGACAAGTTTCTCTACAAAAGTTGTGAACAACTTTGTCAAAAGTCTTACGGTGTGGATTTTATTAGCGCTCAAAGTTGGAAGTCTGAAATCCTGCCTTGCTCCGGCCCTCATCCATTATAATGGGGAAAAAAGGAAAAAAGTCGCCTTGTTTCAGCACCTCGAACAACTGGAGATTGTGGCTATACCGTGACTCCTATCAGCAAACCGAGCACACGTAAAGCCTCATCAGGTTCTCCTGAACAAGATGATGTAACATAAGTGGGGAAATTTTCATGTTATATGTACATGAACAGTGACTAACATGTCAAATGAGTGGACTTTATGGTGGTTTATGGTGGTTTTATCACATTTAGCAGATGTGATAAAACAAGTACTTCACTGTAAGAACGGACTGATGAACAGGTGTCTGAATATGCAGGAAGATTTCTTAAATGTTGGAAAGAAATGGTAAAATTAAAAGTGTCACATAAAGCTGAACCTTTCTTTGTGTCAATGATCATTAATGGACTGGGAACACAGGATGCTGATACTTTAAAGAATTAGCAGCCCCAGACGTGTTTTCATTGAGTCCTGTGGAATTACTAAAAAAGGACTAGAGGATTAGATGTAACTGGTTTGTTTGCAAATCAAAAAAAAAAAAGAAGCTAAGATTCATGCTGTACAATACACAACTCTGGGAGAGTATAGACCGTTTGTATCAACACAACCAGGCTTCAGAGGATGAGGACGAGACAGGATAAGACCAAATCAACGACGATTTAGGGGCCGACGTTATAATAATAATACTAATGATCAAACACTGGCAAGAGCGAAGAAACCTTAATGATACATGCCATTACCAGAGACTGTGAGCAAAGGAAAAAAAAAGAGATGAAGCTAAAGTAGCTAGACCCACCGGAGTGCCACAAGTGTTGAATCAAGGCCAAAACTCAACAAGTACCAAAGACAAACATTACACCAGAACAGAGAGCAGTTTCATTTCTGTGGAGAAAAACTTCTACACAATGAAGAGGCCGACAGTATTGGTACGCTGACGGTGATCAAATAATAATAATGATGGTTATTCAGGCACAAGTTTCAAATACACCGGTAGAAATACCAAAGATTTGTTTAAACATTAAAGGGAAACCAAAAAAGTTTCTCATAAATGTCGGTGCATTTCTCTCTTGTATTCGTCAGCAGGAGATATACTGTCCATGAAGTAATGACACTGTTCAAACTGTCAGCATTTCTGGTGTCCCATCAAGAGAACCGCTGTCAGAACTGTTACCGGTTGAGAGAGATGGCTGGAAATTTCAACATTTGTTTGTGATTTAGAAATGTTTTCATTATTAGGAAAAAGATATGCTATCAAAATTAAGATTATATAGAATTTGTGCTCCAGAGTGAGTAACAGTAAAACATTCCAAACATACATCAGACGGTAGGACAGTATTTCCCTGTTTGGCAGAAAGCAGCCTCTGTTTTGATGTTGATGTGGTGACTTGACTGTTCACAATAGAGGGAATCAGAACATTAGCATTCTATCAAGCAGACCGGTAGATAAACCATTCTCGGACAGAGTAGAAAGTCCACAAATACTGTTTGTCTTTCTCCAGAGGGACTGATGTTATTATTAAAAGATGTGCACGGAAACATTGAACCATTGAATTCCAGAGTAGTTTTTCAGCATGATCTATTTGCACAGGGGGGTTATTGACTCCATCGTAAGAATAAAGATTGCTTCACTAAGGAGCAGGAATTGGTTGTAGTACAGGCCTGCAAGAATGCCCCGGAATACAACTGGCCCCCAAAAACAGCAAAACGGGTCGATACTCAGATGCTTTAAAGAACATTCTGTGAGGAGACACGGAATGAGGGAATCTAATCTGAAATGATGGTCTTATTTCTTTCATCTGTTTGTCAACTTCTCTGATTGACTTGACCATACTAAATACACAACGGGAAAACTCTGTGGAAAACCACAAAAGCGTCAATTGACGCAAACAAATGGCTTCAGCACCTCTGCATGGTGAGGCTATAAGGCCTTATTTGTACTCACTTCCAGAATCAGCAGCTGTAGCTAGCTTCAAACACTCACACCCAGACCTCGCGTCTCTACATGCCTGATGTGCTTCTCACCTCCAGAGAATCATCGTCAGCGTCCAAGTTCCTTCAACTTCCTTAAATCAGACACAAAAACTCTGCTTTCTTCACCTAGACAGGATGCCAGAATGTCAAATGACTTCCTCAGATCAGAACACACACACACTTACGGTTGGGTCGTAAATGGTTCCTCAGGTCAGAACACACACACACACACACACACACACCCACACACACACACACACACACACACACACACACACACACACACCCACACACACACACACACACACACACACACACACACACACACACACACATCCTCCCCCCATGCTGACTCAGTGGAGGTGGGGTAAAGGAGGAAAAAATAAAAACACTGAAACGCAAAACCCGTCGATCCAACGCTGACACCAGGTCGACCTCTGAAGCGTGAGTCCTTGGAGGGTGATGCACAAACAGGGTCTCCTTCTTGGAAAAAAAAAGTGCTTTATAGCATTGCGTGGCAGTCCAGAGCGGGTGTTTCAGGCACTATGTGCTTTCGCGCCTGCATTTGTTGCTACGAAAGGAAAAAAGGCTCGGAGGAGTTTTTTTTTTGGAGACCTTTAATACCAGCTGCGGCTCATAGAATGAACCTTCGATCACTGCGCCGTCGTAATCTTTGAATTTATATACCATCGGAATACGCGGAATGCATTCTGACACCGTAAAAACTTTGTCCGTGAATCTCTGTTCGTATTTTTTGTCGAAGACCCCTCGCAACTTGGATATTCTGACAACATCGCCGACCTTAAATCCTGACTTTATTTTTTTTTTTTTTCTCTTGTCTCGTGGTGTAGGCGTACCGTAGAAATTGTGAAACACACGGCGGGTATTTTCCTTAGTCACATCAACCGGGCGCATTTTTACACTGCTGTGGTAAGTGTTATTATAGCTTTTTACTAAGTCTGGCAGGACTTCCACGTACCGTCTAGTGTTCTTAGCAGTGAAATATCTCCACATTCTGGTCTTTAACGTTCGGTTAAATCTTTCAACCACGCAGGCTTTTAGATCACTGGCTGTGGCAAAATGTATGATGTTGTGTTTCCTCATCAGAATCTCAAAACTTTTGTTGAAAAATTCTCTTCCCGCATCAGTCTGTAGTTTTTCAGGTATCTGGCTCTCACGAAAGACGGATTCAAAGGCAGACACCACCTCAGCCGCAGTCTTCTTTCTCAAAGCTCGCACGTACGCTAATTTGGAAAAAACGTCTATGACCGTGAGTAAATAACTACACCCATCATTTTCATCTGCTAACGCCCGCATATCGCAAAGGTCTGTCTGAAATTGTTTTAGAGGTCTTGTAACAAAAACTCTGTTCCTTGGAAAATGTACCCGAGTCGGTTTATGCAGAGTATAGGTGTCTTGAGATGATAAAAAATCTTTCACATCTTCCACCCTGTCTTTCTTTCCCGTCTCATCTTGAACCGCTTAATGAAGCCGCTCTACCCCACCGAAACTACCAGGATGACTCGGCTTGTAATATAACCTCTTCATAACACGTTTCTCCGCCATCTCTAAGTACAATATAAATTCACCCCCCTCTATCCGTCTGTCTGGCTCCTACTCATCCCTTCAGATGTGTCAACACCTAGCACATCGTAAAAACTTCAAAAGACCTCAGAAGGAAGGAAGTTTGGGAAGGGGGGGGGGCGGTGGACAAATGCGCGGTGGACAAACACTGGACAAATGGTGGACAAATGGCGAGGGGAGGGGTTTATTGGGGGGCCATAAATCGTTCAGTTTGACATATAATATCTTATTTATCTCTCTGAAGACAATAGATGAGCTGACTTTATGATAACACTGGCGATGGATGAAAAAATATATAGCCGAAATGAGCAATTTTGCAGAGATTATGTCCCGCGCTGAAGCTCCCTTGCAGTGGCCCCCCTTTAAATCGGTTGAATCTAAATAACTTCTGAAGGACTCCGAGCTGCACAATGTTTGTCTGAGTGAGTAAATGAGCATGCACACACCTATAAATAAGGTCCAGGTGTCAAAAAACCGGAGTTGCCCTTTAAGTCATCTCTGCCTGTCGAGACGTTTAGCGATAGCTTCACATGCCTCTTGTGTCACGTGTGCAGGATGGAAGGACCCAAGCGCAGGTAGTCAGGCAGAGTTGAGGAGGTTTATTTACAGGAATCCAGGGAACAGGAACGCAAGCCGAGCTGAGGTGCAGGCAGGGACACAGAACACACGGACAACCCACAACGAACCGACAAGACACACCAGGAGATTGGGGCTTAATAAAGGGGGCAGGACAGGTGCAGCGCATTAGGGAGTTAACGAGACAGACCAGACAGGAGAACAAGAGGAGCAGGCAGGTGACCAGGCAGGAGAACATGAGGGCAGACAAACACAAAACAGGACCCGAGCGCCCCCACATGGGTGCAGGGGCACAGGGCATGACATCTTGTGCCTCCTGCTGCAGGCGTTGTGCTTCCCTGGCTTGAGTGCTGAGATGTTGACACTCCAAATCAGCATTGCTGTCCTCAATGGTCTGCGTCTACAACTCCTCGAGTTTCAAAGGTGGATACTCTCCTGTAGTATGTCGTGGATTTTTATTTAAAAAGTATCCTAGGCCAGTGATGGTGCAAAAAAAACCCACAAACATATTTCCGGGAAAATCTCAAAATCTTCAAGTATATCCACTCTTGGTTCTTGAAGTCTTCAATCGTAGTTCTCCTCGGAACAATCAGGCAGAGTCGAAGTCAGAATTCAAAAAGAGGACGTTATTTCCAAAAAAACCCCTGGGAGTCAGGCAAACCAAAAAGAACTGACGCGCTGATCGCTCTCCGCTCCATCTATTTATACTATTTTCTGGGAGTTCGTTGCTTCTCAAATGACTCTTCGTCAAGACACAATTGCTCAAAACCATTCGTTGCTTCTCAATTGACTCTCTTCCCCCCTCCCTACAAAGGTCCGTGACCCCTTGGGAGGCCCTATCAGCCTCCATCAAGTCTCCAAATGCCAGGTGTTGTGCAACAAATCATAGTGTCACATTTCTTGTCCAATGAGCCTCATTTGCGCCAGAGGGAGACAGAGAGACAATTGACCTGTAGTCTTAGCTTTAGAAAAAACAAACTGTCCAGCTGCCAAGAGGCTTCGTAAAAATGAAAAATGACAGGCAGGCGAACAGAAAAAGAATAGTAAATAACATAATATAAAAAGCATGATGTAAAGAATATTATAAAATTATTCAACAAGTATCACTTCCTGAATTGGTGACAGAGCATGTTGGGGGTTTAAACCTGCAGCTGAGCACTGTAATTTTTTTTTTGGTTTTAGTTCCTTCAACTTATTTTTGTGCGTCAGGTCAACTGAATTTTACTAAAAAAGTTGAGACAATTACAAATGTTGAGTTTTGATGCTTTCAGCTAATGAAATAGTACAGTCAACTTTGTAATATGTTAGTGGCGAACTTGTGCGATAGTGTGATGGATTTTGCACATGCTTAGAACACTGCCCCTGCACAGCT
Source organism: Salarias fasciatus (assembly GCF_902148845.1). Classification (NCBI taxonomy): domain Eukaryota; kingdom Metazoa; phylum Chordata; class Actinopteri; order Blenniiformes; family Blenniidae; genus Salarias; species Salarias fasciatus. The sequence goes on along the minus strand of NC_043756.1, from coordinate 1,296,375 downwards.
CCTTGGTCAACCCGTGCCTGCACGAAGACATGCACTTATTTTCATTCATTGTCCTCGCTTTCTTTCGGACCTCCATGTGCTGGACTAACGATATTTTACTTCAGTTGGTTTAAAAGGTGAGTTCATAATGCTATTTCTACCATATGAGTGTACAAATGCTTGGTTAAATATAAAGCGTCCTGCCGTTATGCTTCTGTCTTGTGCAGTGCAAGCTTGTTGGCATAGTTAGCTAACTTAATGTGATTTTTCCTGTCAAAAGCTTTGTCTTCCTTCTTCGTCGTCCTTCTTAAAGTTTGTTTGCTGCATGTGTTCGAGAGAAGTGATGTTACCTGTATTTTGCTAACGTTAGTAATGTTGCTATAATTTGTATCTTGCTAGCTTGCTGGTAAGTGAATTCAGTCGATGCAGGCAAGAAAATGTAGACTCCAATGTAGTTTTATGCGCCGGACACCTTTTCATTCTTCCAGTGTGTTTCCACCAGCGGCCGGCAGCCCGCCCACCGGCATCATGCCCGCGGCAACACCAGGCCGGACTGAGGACCGCCCCAGGCACCGGTTCAGCACCAGGCCGCGGCCGGCCGCTGGTAGGAACACACCGGGAGCAGCCAGCCGGCTGCGGCTGAGCTGTTGGTGGGGGACTTCACTCAGGAGACCAGCCGGTATCAGCAGGTGGCTGGACCCCGGTGATTAAGCGGGTTAGATCAATCGTGGCCACGCGCTGTGCTACATGTCCGTGAAGAGGAGCGTCCTCAGTTAAACTCGCTTTGATGTCACTTTACTCACTATTGAACACATTTCAGCCGAGAATGGAACCACCTAGATCGCCAATATGTATTTTGCTCATACAGAAAGTGGATGATTTTTTTTTCTCCCCTTTTATATTTGAATGGATACGATGACGATGTTTCCACAATGTTACTGTTCAGCAGTGTGGGTGCACACATCTTTAAAGATATCTCTAGTGTGGACAGGGCAATAACAGTAAAACTGGCTATTATCTGAGTGTCTGGATAAAAGAAACAATAGTATATGCATCGTTTAATTGAGAGGGGTGCTTGGCCAGGTTACTCACATTGAGCTGCATCAGTTTAAAGGGGACATATTATGCTATTTTTCAGTCACGTCATAAATGTGCTTAACACTGAATCTTTTTTTCTTTTTTTTACAGGAAGAGAGACAATTTTGTTGTCTATGCAATCATATGCAGTGGACCTGTAACCAGCGCAGTATAATTAGACATTATAAGGTGAAACACGAACATTATAGCAGGACTTGTCCCTTGCCTTGCATCTACGGTGACTGTGTTTGCTCCTTTGACTCAAGTTGCTCTCAAGAATCATTTACTCAAGCATGAAACAGTGACTGGTCAACATCAAGATGCTGTGGCTCATGGAAGAAGCACTGTGACATATAAACTGCACTGTGAACAATGTGAGTTTTCAGAGATGTCATCTGCAAGTCCGTTTGAAAAATAAGGAAACTTTAAAGTACCCTTTTCACCACTGTCTTTTTAAGTCAGCTGTCTATTCCACCTATACAGCACATAGAAGTAGATATCATAGTGGTTGTGTGTTGAAGGATTAAAGACCTGAGTTGATCCAAGATCTACCAGTAACACCGAGTAAGGAATGTGATGTTACAGCACCAGTAGACATTGATGTCTCTCAAGATGATGTCTCAGAAGAAGAGGACTTAGAAGATGTTAATGGAGACTCAATCAAGCATAGACTTGTGTCCTTATTTCTCCGTATGCAGACAATCCTACATGTACCAAAGTCAGCTACACAGGAAATAGTTGAATCACTCTATGACATTGGTACTTTAGCTGGAGAGTGCACAAATAAATCCATTGAAAATGTGTTACGGAAACATAACTGTAACTCTGAAGGGTCCCTCTTGGCATTATTAACATAGGTCGTTCAGGAAACAAATCCACTTGGTTTTCTGTCTAGGAGTGGTCCGTTTGGCACTGATCACAAAAGATCACGTTTTTCAAAGATAATTTTCCAGTCATTGAACCAGTACAGTATTTTCTTGATTCAGACAAGAAAAAAAATTTTGTATATGTGCCCATACTTCGTGTCCTAACTGAATTGCTGAGTAGGAATGATATCCTTGACAAAGTGTTAACAGAAGAATCTTGTGTTCATTCACAGCTTGACCAATTTAAGTCATTTCGTGGTGGTCTGTTTTTCAAAGAAAATCCACTTCTGTCCAGAGATGAGTTATCTAGCAATTGTTTTGTATATTGATGAATTTGAGGTGTGTAATCCATTAGGCACCTCCAGAAAGAAACAAAGTGTGTGCTGTGTATTGGGTTATTGCAAATCTCCCAATCAAATATAGATCTGCCCTGTCATCTATTTATCTTGCGATTTTGTGTAAGAGTGCTGATATGAAAAATGTTAGTTATGATGCTGTTCTAGATGCTCTTTTGAATGAGATCCAAATTCTTGAAAATCACGGTGGTTTTATCCAGCGGCTGGGGGCAAATGGTAAAGGTACTGTGGCTTTTGTATCTGCTGATAACCTAGGAGCACATTCTCTCTCTCAGGTTTTCAGGAATCATTTAATGTCGATAAATTTTGTAGATTTTGTTTAGCAAGTCGTAAAGACATTCAGACTATTGAAGTTAGAAGGGAGTCCTTTCCTCTCAGGACTAAGTTGTCCTATGAAGTCAGTGTATCAAAGCTCAAAGAGGACACAGATTTGTCATGTGTAGATGGTGTCAAACATGACTGTGTTTTAAACAAGTTGACCTATTTTCACACTGTAACAGGATTCCCACCTGATGTTTTACACAACCTCTTAGAGGGAATTGCGCCTGTTGAACTTAGTTGGTGTCTCGGGAAATTGATCTCTGATAAATACTTAACATTTGAAGAATCAAATACTGCCATTCAGAGCTTCCCATATTCATTCTCTGATAAGACCAATCAACCTCATGGACTAAGTCAGACTTTTAAAGTTAATGGAACAATCGGGGGCAATGGACATGAAATTGGACTCTTTTAAGGTTGCTATCCCTGATGGTCGGTCATCTCGTCCCACAGAGAACAACACAAGTTGGAGGATTCTGCTTGAACTGAAAGACATTTTGGAACTTTTTGCCTCCTCTGTGTTTACAACTGGATCGTTGTGCTATTTGGAGCACAAAATATCGATCCATAGGCAACTACTGCAGGAAGATTTCCTGGACTTCAAATTAAGACCGAAGCATCATTTTATTGAACACTATCCCTTCCTCATCCATTGCTTTGGGCCATTGCTTGACTGTTGAACTCTTCGTTTTGAAGCTAAGCATAGTTTATTTAAAAAAATTGTCTGTGATGTGAAAAATTTCAAGAATATTTTACTCACTACAAGACTCATGCTGGCTTATTTCCTGGACATGCCCAGCCTTTTCAAGCCCCCAGTAGAAGCTAGAAATGTGTTTTTTGTTACTCCAGACATTTTGGATTATTCAGTTTGACAAGCCATCAAGTCAAAGTATAAAGATTTCCCATCTGTGTCTCTTACTTCTACTGCCTCTCTGCATGGCACAGTGTACACTGAGGGTATGTTTGTGTCTCTAGGTACCACAAGTGGCCTCCCTGATTTCGGAAAAATTCTCAAAGTACTGATTGTTGGAGAAAAGGCCTCATTCATCATTGAGCCTTTTGCCTCCTGGTACTTTTGAGCACCTCAGATGCTTTGAGCTCATCAAGAAACCTTCTGCAGACCTTGTTGCTGAACCAGGAGAACTGAACAGCTACTGCCCACTGTCCCCTTACCACCATCAAGGACAACTCGTTGTCTCACCCAGGGTGTTTCTACTATATTGAGGTATTTAATTTATAGATTTTAGATCAGATTAGATCATGTTTATTTGTAAATACGGCTTTGATATATCAACACTAGTTTAATACTTGACTGACTGACTACTCACCACCTGACTGACTATCTGAGCTACTACTATAACTACCTGACTGACTGACTGACTATCTGAGTGAACTGACTGACTATCTGAGTGACTTATGGCGTGTTTCCACCTCCCCTACTCTACTCGGCTCGACTCGGCTCTACCCCGCTTGCGGACGTTTCCACCAGCCCGCTTTCACGCAACCCGGGTAGGTTTTCGGCCCTGCTCGACAGCAGGGTCGACTCGGGCTGAGTCGGGCTGAAAATGTGACGTCAACACATACTGGTCGCTGATTGGTCAATCACTGACCAATCAGCGACTAGCTGTGGCTGAAGCGAAACCTGAGCTCCGCCATGTTGCTTTGCTCTGATGCGGAGGAGAAAGAGAAGAGCAATAAACTGTAAATGAACAAAATAACAGTAATTAAAACAATTTCACCGCAGCAGACAGTAACTCCATGGCCTGTTGGGAGGATTCAGATGCTCGTTTGTTAAGTGGGGGATGAAAAGATCCAGCCGGAGCTTGGTACCGCCCAACGTTTTTTCAAGACCACCTGGAGTTGGTGGCGGACCACGGAGCCCACCGAACCACAACCCAGTGCCAAGAAAAACTGAAACACGGACCAGAACTCAAAGAGCGGGGCTGGAAAGACCTGGGGATAGTTCCAACAGATGGACAATCTACGGCCACCGACTTGTAAACACCGGGACGGACCAGGACTCTGCCACGGCGCTGCTGGAGTCGCTGATGGAGGATAATGGTGAGTTTCTGGTGATCAGAGTTTGTTATAAGGTAGAAAAATGAGTTATCTGGATTTACAGTTTGTGAAAGGATGTGTTCAGACGCTGCTACTCTCAGGAGTTTAGTCATTGTCCTCGAAGTCACGTAATCACACTCAGAAAGCCAGCAGTAAAGCTGCTGATAGCAGCTTGATATTTAACATAACCACCGGACAAAGTTTTATTTTCTGAGGCACTTTCAATTTTAGCATATGCATAAAGATTCTGTGTCTGATTCTTTTCCTTCATGTAGTGAAATGAAACGTGTTTTTCCCTTCATCATTATGTAAAAAACGACTTGAGACAGTCAATATTAAAGCCCTCATGTCGACTGAAAGCTCACACATTTTTTTTGAACAGTTGTTTGAGAGCATTGCTCTACTAAAGTTATCACACACGTTTTAAAGCCCCTCCTAAGGAGGAAGGTGGATTTTCGAAATGAGTAGAACATGTTAGGGCTGAGTTTGAACCACACTGACTTGACTTTATTGTTCTTTGTGTGTGTGTATTCTATTTCATTCAGTGAGGACAGTTTGGTCTCCCCATCCGAACTCCCAGACTCCCTGCCATGACAGCAGCTCCATCTCCTCCTCCTGCACAGGGACCGTCTCCTCCACCTGCTGCTCTGCACCGTAGGTTTCCTTCCAACTGTTTCTACATATATCTTTATAAATACACGGACATATATTTTCTAAATTGCACAGGGGGGAAATCCAGTTGCTGTTCAGCAACAAACACCGATATCGAGACAAAAGCCTCAAAATCAAAATGTGAAGGCTCATCTGAATCTCTCTTTATATTTATATATTTTTTAAGTCACACACCCGTACAAATGCAGTAATGGGAAGTGTAGAAGAGTGTGCAATTTTAAGTAGTTACACAAAACCATCACAACTACAAGATGATGAGGGATTGAACAGCATTTAATATCAGTTCCCATCACTCTGTTTATGTGGCAGAATGAATGGGAGGGATAACCAAAATTCAACCAAATCAAAGACAACGCCACCTGGGGGCTTGCACCCCAGGATCTCAAATGCTAAACCAAATTAAACCAAAAAACAAGGGCCCGCAGGTTCAAAGGATTCACTGGGACGGGAGACGTGAGTTCAAATTAAAACAAACTTTATTAAATTCCTAATGTTAAAATCAACAGACTAACTCAAAATAAATGGGGTTTGAGGCCTGCCAAACAAAACCAAACTGGACAGGGCTGGGGCTTACCACGACAGCGGTAACAGAAAGGGGGGAGGATCCAAAAACACACAGCACCCGTGACACAGCAAACCAAAAAGTGAAAACGGAACCACCACCAGGGAACCGCTGCCGCTCTGGGACCCCCAGCACCTGTCAAAAGAAAAGAAAATCAACAATTAAACTCACAAAATGATGGCAGCCCTCATACCCTGAAAACAAAAACCCAATACCTAAATATTCAAACGAAAGAGGAACAAAGTAATTTACACGAAATGAAAAAAACAAATCATTACAAAATAACAAGAACCAAAGGGATAGAACAGAGAACAATAAAGCAACGTAATCACTATTAAACGCAATCGAACAGAAGAAGGAAAAAAAGAAGAAAATCAGAAGGAAAAGTGCGTCTGCATTTCTAAAAATGCCCGAGCATGGTGCAGGCTCAAGCTCCTAGGCTCGACGCAGGAGAGCCACACTTCTCAAGGAGCCTGGGTGGTCCATCAGGCCCCTAGGGCAGCAGGGTGTACTGAGGAGGCCGTGGTGCGACGAGCAGGTGTCAAGCACATCCAAAGAAGGAGAGCCAAAACAGCAGTAAAGCCTGGGGTCAACTGCAGCTGATGACTGCACCACTGTAAAACAAACCATGAAATCACACCAAAATAATGAAATTAATCTAAACAATAAATCACTGTTCCCTACTGAGGAGGGATTGGCACACCTGGCAGCATGAAGGAGAGCATACACAGCCCGATACAGCAGTGGCGGCGGCTGCAGGAAACACACCGCTCCCACACAGACTCCAGGGCAGTCCAGCTCCCAGTCAATTCACAGCTGTGAAACGCAGGGCTGGGGTAAATACACTGCTGAGGCCGCTAAGCGGACTAAAGAGAAACAGGACATGCGTACCTTTGTGGGAGGCCACACACTATCCTGCACAGACACGCTGTCAGGACAGCAGCCACATGTCTGTCAGTCCCATGAAGGAGGAAGAGGAAGAGGAAGAGGAAGGGCGGAGCAGGGATATTTATAGACGCCCAGTAATTAGAAGCCACACTGCCTCAAGTGGAGGGGAGTGCAACTCCCCACCATGCCACATCTAGGCCAGAGAACCAGGACCCTGTTCCAGCCAGACGTCTCTGCTGTCCTGCCAGAGTCCTTTCTGAGAATCTGGAGCATCAGAGGCAGAACCGGATCCAGCGAGACGAACATCTGAACTGGTCCTCAGCGAGGCTGGAGAATCCAGGGAGCAGGAGGGAAGAGAGTAGGGTTGTCCTCAGATAGTCGACGATTCGACGATTCGTTCGAAGGGGCCTGATTCGACTACCAATCACGCAGTCGAAGCATCGAAAAAATGTGATTATTAAACGAGGACCATTCCATTCCAGCTGTATGGGGGTGCTGAATGACTGATTTTACATAGAATTGCTTGGTTTTTTTTCCCCAAATAAACATGATATAAAGCCTATTTGATATACATGTTAGCCTATCAAATACACTGTGGAAAAATTTACTTAACTTGTAGTTTGATTCAATATTCTATCTATTTAGTGTCTGTGAATCAACCACCATGGTGAGTGGCACAATCCCATTTTGCGCAGAGCTCCGTCACAGAGCAGCATCTCGGTGGTGATTTGGCTTAACTTTAAAAGTCTTACAATGTCGGAAAAAAACAGAACTTCAGACCAAGTCAAAGATGATCCAAAAAAAGTCAAATGCAAATTGTGTTCTTTCATATCACTCCACAACAACATGGCTTTCCACATTAAACGGGTAAGTAGCCAGATAATTGGGCTAATAAAAGACGGTTCTGTTACTCAATTCACATTTTTAATGCTGACTTTTATTTCGTTTAATTGTAATATTTTAGGTTATTATTATATTATTATTTTTATTTATCTAAAAGGCTAATTCTATTTAATTTAGTGTTTGTTTTTGCATGGATGTTGCGCTGCGAAACGGACCGACACAGTGCAATTAAGCCTTTCATTTAATTTGAGCAGATAATGTGAGAAACTGTTTAGCCAAAAAATGTGAGCTTATCTGCAGAGACTATAGATACAAATAAATGACATGCTTTAGCCCGTTTGTTAGAAGAGGGTTTGGTTCTGGTCATTTGAACTATACTTCATTTGTTTGATGTTGAGAGTTATGACACTTTGTTCCAGTCTGTGTTTCAGTGTGTAGGAAAAAAATAAGTGTTGTTTTACCTGCCTGCGCTGTTTTTTTGTTTTTTTTTAAATTATTTGTATTTTTTATTATTATTAGTGCAATCAGGGCCGGCTGTGGGTATAGGCGCCCCGACGCTCCGTGTGCTATGTGAGCACCGCTCTGCATTGTGCTGCGCTGCTCCGACTCCCCGTGTAGGCACGCTCTGCAGCGCCCCCCCGCTCCCCCCCCCCCCCCCCCCCCCCCCCCCCTTCCCCCACTCCGCCAAACAAGATGATAGATTCGACTATCAGTCGGGAGAATCGGACGAATCAGATTCGACTATGGAAATTCTTAGTCGGGGACACCTCTAGAAGAGAGTGACGCCATGCTGCTTTCAGTCAGGCCGTTGGTTCTGACAGGACCTACTCACCACGGAGGAAGCTGGGAACCATGAGAACCATTAATAACACAACTGCATTTGTTTTTGTTGTGGAGTTGCAATTGATATTACCTATCAATAAAGTTTTTATTTAAGCTCGGTTTACTCTCTGCTGTTGTAAACAATATGACAAAATTGTTACGTGAAATATTTTGAATCATGTATGGAAACAACCGATCTACAGAAGCACAACAAATTTATTGAACGACAGGTTGAAAAAACACCAAGGGCAATATTGAATGAACTTAGATCAGCAATCATTATTTTCAACATACTTTTATGCTGCAGTAAAAAGCAGTTTTTATGTCTTTACAATTGATCAACGCTGGTTTAACTGATTACAGTAACAATCTGTTCCAAACTCAGTCGTCCTTAATAGTGATTGATCAGATGGAGCATCAGAACATCCTGGATCCCATTTCCTGCTTCTACATCTTTACCACTCCACATGTGGGCTCCGGGGCTGCTGAACCAGGAACATCCCTCCACCGCTCAGCTGAGAAGCTGGAACCTTTTCATCCACCACTGCAGCTCAGATGTGGGTCCAGAGACAGGCCTGGTCCAGCTGATAGGACAGAACCTCTGAAAGAAACAATATATGCAATGAAATTACATAAAAATAAAGATGGCATTTTGACTTTTCAATAGATATTAATATGAGTTATCATGACTACTACTGGTACTATTAATAATACAACTAATTCCACAAAGATCATCTATAATAATTAAATTTATAATTATAATCGCCTTAACACCTTAAAACATCACCAGGCAAGACATGACCATTCACCCCAGTGGTTAATTTTTCTCATTTCTTTTTAACTATCAATAGTTACAAAGCTATGTTTGTTCCTGCCTGCTTATAGTTTCATGACAACTTGATGTAGGGAACGGTGTTGAGAACCTGGATCCTCTAATGTCACAGCAATGCTAATCATTGAAGAGGGGCTATTAATTTAATTGTTGAATTGTTATTACTTTTCCTGGGTTTGTTGTGTGCACTAAATGCATGTTCAACCGCGCATCTGAAATTTCATCTTAGCATTTAAAAGACTCCTCTGAGCTGCTGACAACAGAACAGAAATGCTCTTTAATTGCTGAAGCTACTGCTAATTGCTAATAAGCTAATGCTAATCACTGACTGTATGGCTTGAAGGACTCTTCGCACATCGCGACCTGATGTTAGAATATTGCAAATAATTTAAAGCACAAACTTCTCTTAATAACTGCAGTTACACATTGGTAACTCACCTGGAGCTGTCGTGTCCTCACGGCTCTTCACGTCTCATCTTGGGCTTGATTCGACTGCAGGGCCTCCAGACTCTTCCCTACTTATCTTTCACATTATTTCTTGCTGTTTGTAACATTTTATGACTCTCTTCTTACAACGAAAAAACGGAAGAAAAAAAAACAACCAAAAGAAACATGACAGCCTCTGTGTCCTGCATTCAGCGTGTTTACATCCACTGAGGGGCGGGGTGTTGACCGTCTGATTTCCCCGCCCACTGGCGGGTTTCCAGGGAGACAAACAGGGCCGGTGGAGACACAACCAGACCGAGTAGAGTCGAGTCGAGTAAAGTGGGGCGGAGTCGAGCCAAGTAGAGTAGGGGAGGTGGAAACACGCCTTAACTGACTGACTACTTGACTGGGATGCTGTCTGACTGTCTGGAGAGATGTCAAAACTCCATCATGAAGACAGTCCATAAAGCAGCCAAATTGTATTTTTTGGGATGAAACACAACACAAAAGGAGTCAAATGAAGCAATAAAAAAACATAACTTACATTTTTATGGTTGAATGATTCCTGTTCTAAATAGTATGCATAAAATGTCTTAAAGAGGAGGAATGTTTTTTGGCAAGTTTTCTTTTCTTTTTTTTTGTTTTGTTTTGTTTTGTTTTTTCATTTTAAATGTATAATACAACATTTTCTCGAAAAGACGAAGCCCCACGTCTGTTACTCACTTTTTGAACAACGCGCATGCTCCAGACCATCCGCCCGGCTCTCCTGCTTCTCCCAGAAAACGCGTAAGTGTACGAGCGCAATCTCCTCTTCTCCGGCGTGCACGGCTCTGTACAGTTTCTGCGATCCGCCTCGCTCATAAATAAAGCTTTTTTTTTCCCGAAACAGCTGCAGTTTCATTATGTCAGACTCGCCATCGGTAAGTACGAGCTCAGAAGCTCACCGGCTACATAAACACTCTGAATGCGCATGCGCAAAAGGGAGAAGCTGATTGGGCGCAAGCACGGAGAACCGCCTTACGAAAGCAGCTCGTCAGAATGATTGACAAACAGACCCACCAATTATTTAGGTGATCCACCCGGAAATCAAAATGTTGTATTACACCTTTAAGAGGAAACAGGGGTTTAAACATGTTTTTATCAAAGTGTCATGTTAAATATCAGTGGAGGATTTATTTTTAGTCAGTTTAATTGTTTAGAATCAACCGACTTCAGTTTTATATTGTGTCATATTCTTTCTCAATTTTAATATCTTTTCTTCCTGTTTTCCCATCTATATAGAAGTCATCATGTTGCTCCACATCGTCCTTTTAGATGACAATATTCAGAAAGTTCGCATTGAAGGTCTTCCTGAGACAGTGGATGAGCTTGAGACTTGTCTCAATCTGGAGGGTGACATGGTCATTAAATTCCAGGATGAAGAATTTGGTGGTCAGTTCTGTAATCTGAACAACATGGATGATTTACCCAGTGAAAGGGTTAAACTGAATGTTATCATGAAGGCACCACCCAGCAGTCCACAGTCAGACTACACACTGGAAACAGCGAGCTTGGACACATCCAGTCAGTCCTCAGGCGAGACGTCTGGACCCTCAAAACCCTAGCCGAATCCGTTCCCCATACCCACATTCTCTTACGACATTAAGATGAAGCTCAGGCGAGGAAATGAAGCTTATCAGAAGGATGGTTCCCTGTTGCCTCTCTCCTCTCACACTGATGTAAAGGTAGACATTTTTGACAAGGTTGGACGGGCCATTCAATGCTTATCCAACTCAGAAACAAATAGAAGAAGTTGCCAAAACCCTGGTTGAAAAACACCTATGCTTAAAAGAGCCAGGTTCTAAAGAGGGAAATTTAGTCTCAGTTTCAAGATGGGAAACCTACGGCAGAAGTATCGTATTGCTGGATGTTCTGAGCTTACACTGTAAGACCGCAAGAGAACAGGAGGGCAAGAAATGAGGAAAATGAAGAAAGCAAGGCGGTTTGAGACCAACTTTCTCCCCGACTTTCACACACTGGACCACTACTGCACTGTCCTGAAAGACGCGTATCGCGCCATCCCCCGGGCAGCTTTAGGACTCTCTGATCTCTGTCTGCTACTTCAGCTCTGCATTTAACACCGTCATCCTGGATATACTTACCCAGAAATTATCCCAGTGGATCACCAGCTTCCTGACTGACAGGAGGCAGCAGGTGAGGCTGGGGAACATCACATCCAGAACCCGGTCCATCAGTACTGGGACCCCCCAGGGCTGTGTCCTCTCCCCACTGCTGTTCTCCCTCTACACCAATGACTGCACCTCAGGGGACCCCACTGTGAAACTCCTGAAGTATGCAGACGACACCACTGTCATTGGTCTAATCTGTGATGGTGACGAGTGCGCATACAGACAGTGGTGGAACAGCTGGTCCGATGGTGCAGCAAGAACCACCTGGAAATGAATCCTCTGAAGACAGTGGAAATGACAGTGGATTTCAGGAGGACCCCCACGACACTTGCCCCCCTCACCATCCTCAGCATCACAGTGGACACTTTCAGGTTTCTGGGTTCTACAATCTCCTGAGACCTGAAGTGGACTCCTCACATAGACTCTGAGAGGAAAAAGGCCCAGCAGAGGTTATACTTCCTGCGACAGCTCAGGAAGTATAACCTGCCCCAGGAGCTGCTGATAATTTTTTACAAGGCCATCATCCAGTCTGTCCTCTGCACCTCCATCACTGTCTGGTTTGGTTCGGCCATCAAACAGGACAGGACAGGTTGCAAAGAATAATTAGGTCAGCAGAGAGGACAATAGGGGCCAGCCTGCCCTCCATCCTGCCATCTTGCCAGCCGTCCTGCCATCCAGGACCTGTATCTCTCCAGGGTCAGGAAGAGGGCTGGTGACATATCTGCTGACCCTTCACACCCTGCTCAAACCCTCTTCAAACTCCTGCCGTCTGGCAGGTGTTACAGATCACAGGAATAGTTTCTTCCCCCAGGCCGTGACCCTGATGAACTCTAAAAAACTCAGGGTCTCAGGAAACAATTGCACTACACCTCCTCCATAACCTGTTACTTGCACCATTTAGCCATATAAATTTAATATATTCTTGAGTTTCTAGTTTTATTATCTTTTTTTATTGTAAATACTTGTTCATTTTTATTGTTAATGTTATGCCTCTCTCCTTTGGATATTTATCTTTTCAGTAGTTAACCTTAATTTAATTTACCTTGATTTAATTTGACTTTTGTGTCTCTTATCTTTTTTGTGTATTTATCCTTTCGTTATTTATCTGTGTACCCTGCTGAGAGCGCGGCTAACCAGAGTCGAATTCCTAGTTTGTTGTCAAACCTGGCAAATAAATCTTTTCTGATTTCAGGTATTGTTTCAATTTTAAATCTAAGTAATAGGCAAGACTGAGACAGCAGTAAAATACTGAATTTGCAAAATAATCCCCTTAGTCCACGATTAAAATGTGTTGTCTGTTTCCTTCATCTGCGCTATCCTTCCATTTCACATGTCCTGTATTAAACTAGGGCTAAGTAAACTGTTCTTTTACGTGGATTAATATGTTTTATTATGTGTCCACTCCTCAAAGATTGGTGCCGAGTTTACATGGCTTGTACCTGCAGACCTCCTGAAGTCCTTCCTCAGTGGACTTGATCAGCATTTGACACGGTTGATCGACATGCGCAGTATGAAGTACGGAAGAAACGCAAGACAAACCTGGGACATGGCATCGAGCTCCAAAGTCTTCTTGAATCTCTGGATTACTTTATAATCTTATCTTACTATTAACTTCTATCATGTCTTTTTATGGTTTTAGCTGTTTAACTCCAGTGTTTCCTCAGGGGGGGGTCCTTCACACCGGGAGTTGGTCCCGGTCCTCTGCTGGGGTCACTGCGCTCGAGTCCTCTGGTCCCGGCAGGCCTGGGGGGCTCCACACTTTGGTGTGCGGGGTCCCTCGGTAGGACGGGGTCGGAGGTCGAGCGCTGGGGCCCCAATGTTATTGACCTATGCGTTCTCCTGGTGTGGACGGCCCCACTGGCAGTGTTTTCCCATGATGCTTAATGCCATGCCATGTCTCCTCTGCTGTGTACAAATAATTCAATCAATCAATCAATCAATTTATTTTTGTATAGCCCAGTATCACAACAACAGTTGCCTCAGAGGGCTTCAAGATGTTACATTTGTCGGTAAAAGTAAAAACAGTGAATAAGCATAATGGTAATATGTCAATATTTACAGTAACGAGACAGAACGAAGCAACCACCGCCTTCGACCCTCACATCCGGCAAGAAAAAACTCCAAAAACCCAGTGGGAAAAGAAGAAATCTTGGGGAGAACCACAGTATGGAGGGATCCCTCTCCCAGGGACGGACAGCTTTGGCAACAGCTTGCATGAGACAATAAGAAGTAAAGCCTAGGACTATGTTGAGGACAGTCCGTTGGACGGTCCAACGGACTGAGTGCGTCTGAGAGTGCGTCTGTTTGTGTGTGTGTGTTATTTGAAAAAAAAAAGAAAAAAAAAACTTAAGATTAAATAGTGCATGCTTTTATTGCGAAAATGCAGCCTAACCCATGTAACCTGCTCAAGTTTTGTTGAAGTTCTGTGACTTTGAGAAGTAACTGCAGAAATGTGCATTCACTTAATGACATCCCCAGGTCAGATTTACACTGACAGGTGGCCATGCGGTGTATTATTTGTGTTCTGTGTTATTAACAGTGAAAGTGTTTGAGGGGCGAGTCTCAAAATATAGGATTTCTGGTTGAGGCGGAAGATTATGGCCAATGACTCCGGTCAGAGAGTCGGGGAAACAGGACAGAGAGATCAGATTGTCTTCTTCTTCTTCTTTATTCTTATTCTCCTTTCTTTAACAGCAACTCTATGCATGTTTATGCATGTGTGTATGTGTGTATATATGTGTGTGGTCTGGAAAAACAAGGAATCATCACTGTGTCATAAAATGCTCTAAACAATAGTGAGCAGTGAATCAATTAACATGACTAACATAAACCAATCATAGTCACAATTATCAATCAGTAAATCAAGATGCAATATTGATGTGCAATAAATCACAAGCATGTGAAATTGGCTGCAGAATCACAATAAGCATGTGAACTTGGCTGCGGAATCAACAAATTACAAGCAGGACTAACTTATATTCAAATAGGACTAATCAGCAAAGTGAAACACAACATATGTCCATGAAACAGCAAAATACTTCAATAAACATCAAATATACTTCAGTGAGAAGTAGAAAATGACTTACATTTCGTCATGAACGCACACAAAAGGCAGGAAAACACACAAAAAACGCCACACAGCTCCATAAAGTCCTCCTGCAGAATCAGCCTGCAGCTGTCATGTGACTGGGCATGCCCAGACTAGTTCAGGCTGCATTTATCCAGTCGACAGCAGGCGGTGCTGTTGGATCTTTAGGGCTTTCTCACAGAAAGAATACTGTTTTTCAGAGGTTTATATTCTGTTATTTGTGCATTTATATTGAAAGGGTTTCATGCTTCCAAACTCGCAGCATTATTAATGAGGCATGGTCAGAATTATGTGATTTGATCAACTTGAATTCTACCTGTTCTATGCCTTTAAAATCAATCTCTAACTACCTGACTGACTGGCTGACTGACTACTCTAACTACCTGACTGACTGACTCGGTTCCTTATAAAAATGTTAATATGTTGGATAGTTTTCTATCTATGGCCCTAAAGCACACATGGCATTTTGATGGTCTTGCAGAAGTCCAACCAGAACAGGAGGTCCACAGCACTTCTTGGACTTCCATTCATCTTGAAGGAGGATCCCTCAAAATTCCTCAAGTTCTCTGAGGTATGTTTAAAACTCGACCAGTACGAGGGGGTACCGGAAAGAAACCGGACTGTGTTCATAAAATTAAAACAAGAAGGATTTCAGAGTTTTGGTTGTTCAATCTCACTACAGCATGTTCTTGTGCAGATCTCTGCAAAGTATCGTCTCACAAAGTTCCACAGGGAAAGCACACACAGGGCCGACGTCAACACAGCAGGACCCCCTTCTTTGGAAAAGCACAAAATGGCAGAACACATCACTAAACGCGATCAATGCGCAAGCATCAGATTTTGTTTTCTGCTGGGAAAATCAGCGTCAGAAACACTCCAGGAGGCGTATAAAGATGGTGCCCTGGGGAGAACGCAGGTGTACGAGTGGTATGGGTGCTTTAAAAGGGGCGAAATGTCCATTGAAGACCAGCCCCGCTCTGGACGACATCATCTCCGCACGCAGGAAAAGATCGGCGAGGTGGAAGCTGTGGTCTTGGCTGACAGGCGAAGGACGATCGGGGAGGTGTCCACCTTGACGGGGGTTCCGTGGAGTTCCTGTCAGGAGATCCTGTCCCAGGATTCGGGCTTGCGGCGGGTCGCAGCAAGATGGTTCCGCGCGTCCTCACTCCGGAGCAGAAGGCGGCCGGCGTGGATGTGTGCCGGGAAATCCTCCAGCACACTGAAGAGGATCCTGGGCTGTTGGGCAAAGTCATCACGGTGGATGAGACCTGGTGTCATGCCTCCGATCCCAAAAATAAAAACTCCGGTAACCGCTCCTCTTTAAGGGCCAGTAACATAAGAAAACATAAGATAATAAAACAACACTGGAATATTAATGGAGCTTTCCTACAGTTAGAGTAATGCGACATGATAGTTGAGGACAAGTTTCTCTACAAAAGTTGTGAACAACTTTGTAGAACGTCACACAGTGTGGATTTTATCAGCCCTCAAAGTTGGAGTTCTGAAATCCTGCCTTGCTCCTGCCCTCATCTGCTACAATGGAAAAAAAAGAAAAAGTCACCTTTTTCCAGCACCTAGAACAAGTGTCAAGGGTGCCTAAACCGTGACTCCTATCAACAAACCGAGCACACGTGAAGCGTCACAAGGTTCATCCGAACAAGATGATGTAACATAAATGGGGAAAATTTCTTGGCATATGTTCGTTTTCGCTAGAGAAATAAGGTGTGCTCTCTACTCTCCTTTGCATTTTTTTGCTGTCAGTTATAATGGAGCTGGATGGGGGAAACTCTCGCGCTTCTCACGAACTGATGGCGCTCTCCTGTCTAAACTAAAAGTATGACTGCTCTGAAAGTGTCACCAACTGAAAGACAATTAATTTTCCTATCGTATCCAAACGTGACATATTTTTGTTCACTTTTGCCAGAAGGGAGCAGGGAGCAGTTGTTTCCCAAAGAGTAAACATTTTTTTTCTGCTCTCTCCCACTCTGGCTGAGTGTCCCCAGCATGACCATATATGGGCATGCAATGCAGTCACTAAGCTGAGAGCAGCTCCGCTGACGAGCGGCCAGGGAGCTAGCACCGTTACCCGGAAAAAAACACCACGGACGGCCGGGAAGAAAGCACCACTCCTGGGAATAAAACAGCGCAAGCAGCCGGGGAGCTAGCGCTTCTACCCGGGAGAAAATGGCACAAGCGGCCGGGGGGAAACTGCTATGGCGGAGAAAGCAACACTAGCAGCCAGAGAGGAATCATCGTTAGCGCTGGCTGGCCACACTGGGTGGCCATACTGGGTGGCGAGGACAAAGCCCCACTTGCGGTTGCTGTCAGCGTTGAGTGGCGGCCCAGCTGGGCACTTCCCTCCACAAACCCTCCAGCCTGTAAATCCCCATAGAGTGCCAAGATACTGCTATACTGCAAAACCAGGAACATCAGTTTCCGGTGTTGCATGGGGACCTAGTGAAATGCATAAACACTGTAAATGTTATTAATGACAAGTAAATGATATGAAACACTATGGAAGCAGTTTACAGCAGAACACCACATGATCACAAAACACCACAGTCCTGGGCTGTCAGTCAGCCCTGTCCCTTGTCACTCTCTGGCCCTGCTACCACACTGTCTTTGTTTTGTCTCTGGCTTCAAAATTTCATTACGTCAGCCTCTGAGGGAGCCTCATTTGATGATAATAGAAACAAAAGGGTGATGACAGTAATGGTTGCCACTTGGGAGTGACCTAATCCAGATAGCCATTAGTCTAACAGCCCACAAGACAACAAGGTGACTGAGTCCACATGCAGAATGTGAAGACTGATTAAAGATCAGTGTGATCATGCAAATGTGATAGTGATCACGCATATATGACCTCTGACTCCTGAGAAGACCAGGAGCAGGCCAGAGAGGCCCTCGGGGCATAGACAACTGGTGGCCATCCTAGAGCCCAGATCCAAGCTACTCCCCTAGGACGATGTCCACGCACTGGTCCAGAAGGGGGGAGAGGAGGGCACCAGCAGGGACCCCCAGCAGCCACAGGACCCGGGCCCCAGGTGATCCAGACCGGCAGGCCCCAGCCCCACTGGGTGCTGAATGCCCAGGGCGGGTTGAGTCAAGAGCCTAGTGCCCAAGAGCCCAAGACCCAAGCCCCACACTCAGGCTGAGGGCCATGACCATACCCAGGAGAACTGGTCCACAAGGCCCACCCCGGGCCAGCCCTCCCCCATGAGTTCCAGCCACGTACCCCGAGATCCAGGGTATCACAACCCCCCAAAACCCTCTTGTCTCCTTGCCCCCAGCCCCACCCACCCCATTCCTTCCTCCCTGACCCCTAAAGATGCTTTATAGGGATAAAAACACAGAGACAGAGAGCAAAAATAGGTATAAATACAGATACAGATAAAGTAAATGAAAAGAAAAAAAACATATCCAGTTGGCAGACTTCCATGGGTCTATGCTGTTCTATGAAAATGTCCATGTTTGCCCCCATGTATTTTCTGACCGGTGGGCTTCATTGTGCTTCTTGCATCATTTCCAACTGACGGTGTTCCTTATACAGAATTTCCAGTAGTGAGCTTTCGCCTATGCCAATTTCCGGTGGGTGGGCTTCCGGTTTGCCCTATTTCAAGATGGCAGCACCTGTGAATGAGCATGTTAGCACCCTTAGCGCTGTCATCTTGGATTCCGCACCGGAACCTCATGTCAGAATGTGCCCTGTTCACAAAAAGTCCCTCTTGCATAAAAAGGAACTTACAACATGGCACCGATCAGCTTTCCCATAGGACTTCCTCACCAACCCGCCTTCTCTCCCTCACCCTGTGCTCCCCAAAAACAAAACAAACGCTCTTCCCTCTCCTTTGAACCCAGCAAAACTATGGCAGACAAAAAGCCTGCCCCCCAACCAATCACAAACACACAAACCTGGCCATGCACTTGACTGATGGCCAGGCATCCAATTACCACGCTCGCCAACTCTCGGTGACACTCGGCCACTCGCACCCCCACCCACCCCCCGCTCAACAACTGTCCGCAACACTACCTCAGGCGCTCGCCCAGGGCGCCTGAGAAGCCCGCTCTGGCCCTGCTCGCGCTCCCCCTTACTGGTCTCCTCTGAAAGCTCACTATCGAAAACTTTCTCCGCGTTCGTCTGTCATCACCCCCCCCCCCCCCCCCCCCCCCACCCCCCACCCCCCCGCCCCGACCCCCCACCCCCCGCCCTCAAGTGCAGAGAACGCTCAGAATAAAGACAGACAACATCAAGAAATGTCTCTACAGGTGAGTATTATTCTCTTCGGCACTCAGCCTCGTGCCAATGACATAATCACAGCTGTGATGATCGCGTGAAGAGAGCATGTGGAAGAGGCCGCCGGAGTGGCAGAGGAAACGATTTCTCTTCAGAAGATCAAAGACGGCTGCAAGAGCTTCATGGCCGCCGCATGGATGAGTTACAGGTATGTAACTGTCATTATGACCACACAATGTCTTTCGCAATTATTACATTTATAAATAATACTGTTTAGGATCTGTTGTACACATATATTGTTCATATAATTTTAATGCTTTATGTATGTTTCAATATAGGAAAGAGTTCAATCTCTGACTGGGGAACCGAGAGACGTCATTCTGCAGAGAGTTCTTAAAAAGACACCAGTGGTGCTGTTTGATGTCATGTCCTTTCTGGAGACACCGCCTCCCAATCCTCCAGGAACTGCTGTGCACTGGTGCATCTGCAGGAATTGTCATGAGAGAACACTGACATTGTAAGAAAATGCTGCCGGCAGACACCACAAAATTGCATTAGCAACATGGCTCACATGCAATATTATATACTGGATGAGGGAGTTTTGCGTTTAGCATTAGCAGCATGGATTGACATATTTGCTCTTGAAGACCATCCAGATCCGGGTGAAAATAATCGCCAACTGAGACATGCCAGTTACAGACAGTATGTCCTGTGGCAACATGGCCATCTTGGTGAGGGAAACTGTGTGGTGATTCTCTCTTGTGTGGTGTGGAAAGTACAAACCCACTTTCCAGATCCTAATGGGCAGTACACAGGTTTCAGAGTGTGACGCCTGATTTAAATTTCAATGCAAATACTGTTCAGAATGTTTGGTGTGTTGTTCAAAAATGCATATTCATTTTCCTTTGATTGATTTATTTATCAAAATAAAAAAGTTATAAAGTATGTTTACATCAAACATATCAATCTACATACACCACCACTTTTTGCACACATTGATCTAAATATTTTCATCTTCCCCAATGTTTCTGGGGCCAGCGTCACCCCAGGCAACGTGTCCTCGCACAAGTTCAGAGGTGGGGGGGTGGTTGCACCAGTGCAAGGAGGCCCAGATGCCTTGGATCATCTGGGTTCATGGTAACCCGACATGGAAGACCTTTGCCACTTTGTAGTTGCATCGAAAGGACAGCTCTCTGGATCTCTGGGATGTACGAGTAGGATTTCTTTTCTGTCTGTAGACACTCCACGTTGTTGATTTTTTGTTGTATGACTTTTTGTAACTAAATAAGACAGGCACAATGAGTATTACTTTTAAAATATCTTACATGCAACTTTATAGTAGTAGCTTACATTTTTTGTCCATCCTTCTTGAGTGCAGTTCCCCACCGGTTGTTTGTTGTAATCTATGGTAGCAAGGCAGGTACGGGCTTTGTAGATGTCCAGTGTATATGACATACACTTTCCATCATGACATGATTTTGGAAGCTTTCCAAATCTGAAGTTGACCTGACTGTAAGAAGAAATAAAATAAGCAAGGCCGCCAATCTGTAACTCCAACTACCTTCACACCATTTATCAAATAATTATGGCAAGAACAATTTCATTCATAAAACATGCTGAAAAGTCAGTGGGTTACACCTTGTAAAGACTGAAGAGTTGGTGGTAATGTCTGTGTTACAGATTGGAAAAC
This sequence comes from Salarias fasciatus, assembly GCF_902148845.1. Classification (NCBI taxonomy): domain Eukaryota; kingdom Metazoa; phylum Chordata; class Actinopteri; order Blenniiformes; family Blenniidae; genus Salarias; species Salarias fasciatus. Next base: position 1,275,493 of record NC_043756.1, on the reverse strand, counting down.
ACTGCTCAAGTGGATATAATTTTGAAAAGCAAGTGTAGTAATGCAAGATATTACATGATATTGATGAACTTCTTCACCTGAGTAAGCCATCCTTTCTCAAAGACAATTCCTGCCAGCACCCGGTGAGCTTCAGAGCTTACAAGCATAATATAATGTTAGTACATTACTGGCACTTCATGATTAGCGGACAGTAGATCTGAAATCTACCTGGAGTTATCCGGGCTTATCCGGACTGTTATCTGCAAGAGGCTCATGCTCACAACTTCCTGTAGCCCATGAGTGTTTGTTGCAGACATGATGCATGAACCAGCCCACATCATCTGCCCAGAAAAGAGTTTAAAAAATAAATTAGTAAATAAACATATTATACTAAAGCATGTTATGAGAACTCAAACACACAAACTTCCACACCTTGAAATGCTCGACTTGTGCCTGCTTGCTACAGTACCAGAAATGGTAGACTATGTCCCGGCTCCACAGCAGGATTTCCTTCTGCTTCTTTTTAGTCCCAGCCTGTTTATGATATATAAACATTAGTTTTGAAGTTTGCACAATGCATTTTTCCCTGACATAATTTAAAATAATAACAGATTACCATATTTTACTCTGTAAAGTTTCATAAAGTGTTTCAGTTATGGTGGTACTAACCCATCGCCGCTTTTTGGACAGACTTTTTGCTGCATGCCATACAGTATGTCTAAGGAATGTTGGATGCCCTTATATTTGCCTCGCTCAGGATCTGTAATATACAATTCAATGTTGGTCCATCATCATTGCATTCAAATTCTTTTTAAATTCATGTCATTCTTAGGGAGCAAAGCTGAGATTTGTGGGTGGGCATCAGTGACCATTTCTTTGATCTTCGGGTCAGGGAGCAAAGCCTCCATGGTGTGGTAGAAACACTCTATTTCCATGACAACAGAATTCCTATCACACATCCTCTTGTCTATAGAGTCGATATAAACAATGTCTCCTGACTCCTGCTCGGGTGTAAGTGCAGAAATTTGCACAGTGACCTGTGACATGAGACAAAAGAAGTTGATCAGTAAAAAAAAAAAAAAAAAAAAATCCAATATGATGTCTTATGAAACCAAAATTACCAGGAGAGTCCATTCTCCCATCACCTGAAAAACAACAACAAAAAACACAAAACAAAAGTTTGATAAATTGTATAAGATAAATACATCAGATACAGTATGAAAGCTAAAAGTTTACACAAGTAGAATCTAATATAGAATCATATGATAAATTATAAAGAATTCACTCACCTAGAAGAAGCACACCATCTTTGTGATGCAAGTGTTGGATGACTTCTGCTCTGGTTTGCTCCCAGTATTTCAGCATTGGTCCTTTACAATATGAATCTTGAATTTGAAAGAAGGTTGACTCTGCCACCATTCCCATTTCCTTAAACTTGAAAATCAGGACCACCTTTCTGGTTTTAGTTTGGTAGCAGACAAATGTGGTGAAATAGGAGAAGGGAGGGTAACCAACTTTATGATCCTGTTTATATATTGATGTTTATATATTGATGAGAAAGCCATTTCTCTTGGAGATTGAAAAGCAACTTTTCCACAATGGGTTTAATGCCATGTGCAGTGTCCAAGAATGCTAAGCCGTTCATCTTCTTTCAAGATCTCCTAATTCTCTGTTTGTGGTTGTCCTCATTCGTGATGCTTGGAATGTTGTTGAGCTTTGCAAAAAGCACACTTTCAATGACTTCTGGAGCCTTCATCAGCATTCATCGAGCATGCCGCATGCTGATGTGAGTGCTGCATTTGAGTTGCCAATGTTAACTGCTCTGAGAGGTTTGACGTGTTCTGAGGATTCTTTCCCAAGCCATTTTGAGAGTAAATCCAGCTGTTCACTAGCTGTGAGATCCAAATCTCTGATCGTGTTGGAGAAGGAGGACTTCCATGCTCTGTACAATTCAAGACGATCATCAAAGTCCGTTAAGCCCGTGCACATAAGCTCTTTGCGTGCCAAGTATTTTGCCATGTCCATTATGGCTGAAGACTCTGGACTGTTTCCTTATGTGTAAGAGATGTCAGAGTACTTGGGGAAAGTAAACTTCGGCGCAGGATTGACATTGTCGGTCTATGTGTGAGGTTGGCCAGACGGAGTGGAGGTGTGCATCATCTGAAAGGCTTGTGGTGATGCAGGTCTTTGTTGAGCTGATCCAGGCCGGGAGTCCTTCACAACATACTCTTCTTTATAACCATCTTGCTTAAGAGCATTAGAATGAACTTCAATAGATCGTGCTGAAATATCTGATGCGTTTGCATGCTCAGGGAGTTTGTCAGTGTGAATTGTTTAGTCATGGATGTATTCTCTTACATGTTGTTGTGTGTCTTCGTTTATGGCAGGGAAGTTCCTTTTACTACGAAGCAAGCTCATCCTCTTCTTGCTCTTCTGCTACCTCTAATATGTCTGCTTGAGTGTTAGCAGCGGCACCTTCCTTTTGCATCTGTAGGGTATCCAGGTTAGCTTCTAGTCTTGCTTTGTCCAGTTTGATACTGATTTCATGCTCTGCAAATGATGGATGTGCACGAGCAGCTTCTGCCTTGGCTCTCGCTTTAGCTGCTGCAGCACTGACAAACTATCTGCTTGAGTTTGAGCTTCTAAGGCTTTTGAGTGACATTCCATCTTCTGAGCATTTTGATCCTTTAGATTTTGCATCAGCCATGTTCATTTAGCTCATAGCCATGATGTCGTGAGCCAGCTGCGCATCGTCTTTTCACTATCCTGCTCTCCTTGGCGTGTATCTAACGTCAATTCAGCAGAAGCCTAACTCTTCTTGAAAGCAAAGGTGAGTCAGCAGTTAGCTTCCAAAGCTCCAATTTACTTAGATTTCCACATGGATTCAAATAGGACTCAACAAGGATTCATGGCAGATTCAAGAAGGAGTAAAACTGTAAAAAAGAAAAGGAAGATGCTCTTAGCACATGTTACTAAAGAGCTAATTTCTGAGCTTCAAACTGAGCTTCAAAATAAAAGCCAACAGAAAAACAGTGCAAACTAAAGCAATACAATTATCTGCAAGGATTTTAAGGGCAAAAAAGGGTGCTTCATTCAAGACATTAGACAACTGAACTTACTCAATACAATACCACTCTAGTCCCCCAGGGCTTTAGGTCAACACGGAAAGGATGAACCCCAGGACAAGACACACCAGAAACTTTGTCAAAATACTTGCAATTCTGAACTGGCAGTCTCAGGCACGTGACAAGCGAGAGGAGGTTGTCGTTGTACGTGATGATGGCTTTTTTGCCGATTAGGTCACCTTCAGTCTCAACTCTTGTCTGGCCATTGGGTAAATTATCTAAATCTGGAGAAGGATCTGGTATGTCAAAATCAAGCACAGTCTCATCCACAGTTAGTTTCTCTAGATTATCCATTTTGGCACCAATAGTTCTGGGAAAATAAAGAAAATACTGTCAAATTTAAATAATAGTCTGTGTTGCATCCATATCATATCTGAAAAGAACAAATAGTGAAATATACCGCAAGTGTATGGAAGGAACAAAGTCTTAATCAGAGCTATCTTCAACTGATGCATTTCCAGGATCATCCCAAAAATCATCCATGTCAATACTGAAAAACAAGTGGGAAAAAATTTAATATGTTCATATAAAGATTATGATGTGGGACTACATGTAAAATGTTCAAGCCTTACACTGTGTTTCTCAAATGACTAGCCTCGCCCTCATCAGGAGAGTCTTCCACAATGCTCATGGAGTGCATGCTATGGAAAAATAGGCATCATTATGCATAAGGTAGCTTATTTCTGCAAACACACACACACACACACACACACACACACACAAATATATCTAGTTTCCAAAGCTATGACTTCCTCTGCCGGTAAAGGCTCAACACCAAGATCATCATTGCCAGCACGTCGAAAAAATAAAAACGAACAAATTTCAAAAATGTCCAAGCAAGCTTTCTTATCAAAATGTAAAAATCAAACATACAGGTCATGATCAGACTCCTTGGTTATGCTTGAGACAGGTAGAGCCGGTGGTCTTGATCGTGTCTTGCTTGGGGTAGATGATCTGCAACGATTATAACTAAAAAACAATAAAATAAAATAAAAAGTTAAAAATGGAATTACTTTTAAAGTATACAGACAGTATTCCATTTTGATCTTTATGTAGCCTATAACATAAATCCAGTACTGCATTATAAATTCTACATTATTCTTTTAGAAGAAGCAAATGAAAGGACACTACAGTGTGTTACATGGATATGCAAGTAACTCAGAAGGTATCAAAATGTCCTGTGGCTCTTTTCTCTTTTGTTTTTAGCAGTTGTCATGACGTTAGCCTGTGGACAATACAGCATAGTGTATGATAACAGGGGTATATTTCACCAAGCAGGTTTAAAGAAAACTGTGTTCGATAACCCGGAAATGAGGGAAACTCTGAGATTTCCATTCCACAAAGGGAGAGAACTCAAACAAGAGACAGAGGAGTAACTCCAGCCTGTTCCATTAGCAGATGGAACTGAAACTGTCGGTCAGTTACCGCAGTAACACACTCTGTGACTCTAACCTGGTCGGAAGCAGGTTTTTCTCAGTCAACCCTGAAGTTTCTCTCTGGCTCCGCCCCCCTTCAGCCTCACGCGCTATTCCATTTCCTCATTCTTTCAGTCAGCTGGCGAGTTTTTGTGTAGCTGTCAAAATGTCATGTCCTTTTATCAGCGATCCTGCAGATGAAGGAGCGGCATTACTAAAGTGGGAACTGAATATTCGTCGGGAGATTATTTACAGACCGCGCAGAGATGTTTTGGCGTTTCCGTACAGTTATCTTTTTGAACGGTACCGCTTCACGTCTCAATCCATACACTACATTTCACAATCTTATCCGTCCATACATTTGCAACATAACCAGACGTAGTCGCGCACTCACATCCCAGCAGATATTGTGTGTTGCGCTGCAGTTCTTCGCAAATGGGAGTTTTTATACAACACTGGAGATGCAGAGCACTTAGGAGTTTAAATCACCACCATCATTACCACCACAGCAAATAAAAGACATGACACACATTTCATTTTGTCTCCTTTATTTCCTACAAAAAGAAAAAAATAATAATTAAAGGGTTTAGTTCATGTTCCAGTCGTGAACATAATTCACCTGTGACCATGAACCCACCTGCAGCTTGTGCTCCAGTATCTCAATTTCCAATGTCGTCTTCTTCATCTGGAGGTCCAGATGCTGCTGTTCTTTAAGGGATTTCTCTATCTTGTTAAGTAAGTGGATTTTGTAAATGTCTTTGACTGGTAACTGGGAATACATAGAGGACATTAAATTATCCAGCTGCTCATGAACTGAATGAAATGAGCCTCTGGTGTTTACTGAACATCATCTCACAGTGTTGATCTGTGATGTGGGAGTTGAGGGACCATCCTGCTGCTGACCAGCCATGATCTGTTAAAGGATGACAATGTTGAATATTTCAGTGTCGGCTAAATGTCAAGCTCTATGTTCCACAGGAGGATTCAGAGTTTTAATGGGAAGAGAACAATCAGTAACGTACCTCTATATGACTTTCTGGATCCTCTGTGAAGGCAGCAGACATGGTTTCATCCTCCTCATCCTGGATAAATAACATCTTTCAGTATATTTGCGTATATTTTTCCAAACTAACATTTGGCAAAAATATTTTGAGTATTTCCTCCTGACAGTTTCAGGCTGGTTGTAGCATGAAGGGGCTCCAGCAGGCAGAGAGAACCTTCACAATCTGGACCAAAAGAAGAAAAGGACATGAAAGGCAAAATAAATATTTGTATCAATGACATTTTTAAAATATTATACTCAAATAATAGATAATAATATTAGATTAAATAGGATTAATTATTTAACATAACATGATATAGATGTGTGACATAAAACAACTGCACAGTCCATCAGCCACTTAGTATTTATGCTACTTTACAATGTCAAACATGTTTAAAATGATGCACCTCAGTGAGATTATGCCGAGGTCTTTTGAACAATGTTTTTATATTTCATCTTTACCTGCTGCCATGTGGCTTCTTCCCCGCGGGATTACAACTAAATGAAATACCTTAATTGGTGACCATTCAAACAGATTCCCTGTAATAATATTTAACATTCAATAATATTCTGATATCAAGGACTACATTTAAACTTACGCATTGACACGGGCAGCAATTTTCTGCCACGCCATCTCCCTCTCTTTCGCTGCTGCAGCGGTGTTGCATTTTTTTCTAAAAATGTGTTCCAGGTCACTGTCGCTCTCTGCTTCTCTGTTGCCATGGTGACTCGTCGAATCGGCGCTCCATTGATGCTGGCTTATAATAGTTGTCGTGCACGTGCTAAACTCCAGGTGAAACTACTTGAAGTTGAGTAATCCAACTCAAATCAGCTGTTGTGTAACTGAAAACCCAGCGTTTTCCCTTCAGAGGAGATCAACACAGAGTTCAGGATTTCACTCAGAGTTTTTTCAACCTGCTTGGTGAAATGGACCTCAGGGGGATTTATAAGCTCACTCTACTCTATTGTTGACAACATTCATAGAACACAACATTTTCCATGTTCTCTTGTACATACATCGACAAAACCACACTGCTTGGCTGAAAATTGCAGTGCAATTTTCTCATGTTACACTGGACAATCTAGCAGCTAACAGCTATAGGTATGACTGGACCATTATTTGATAAAAAATAATAATAAAATAACACCTGTGTGTTTACCGGAGGGCGGATACTAAACACAGTATTATCCAGGATGACGTAAAGCAAATTTTACTTCCCTCTCCAATAACAATATTGGCAAGTCTGCATGCGTTTGGCATCCTTCTCTTTCTGTTAGCTCTCGCCATTCCGGGAATGCTCTGCCAAGGTTCACTCGCGAATGAGCTCTCTCTCGGCCCCGCTCCCGTTTCCTTTTTTCTGCTCGTCAGACAAGGGCTTTTTCTGTCTGTTTGGTTCTGCCATCCGTGATCACCTAATGGTGGCGTTGCTAATGCTAGCGAAGGTTTCATGTTTTTTTTACGCACTTTTATACTTGTATGAGTGCCGTAAAGCAGGTTTGTTCTCTTGAGATTTAGTCGGGTCCGATCCTCTGAGAGTTGCAAGTGCTGCTTTCAAGGACATAGACACTGGGGGGAGCGGAGGGACTGGCGAATCACCACTGCCAAGTCTTTGTTTACCCCCACAGGGATTCTAAAAAACATTTATTGAGGTAAAAAAGTTGCATAGTTCTGCTTTAGTTATTGAAGTAAAAACTGTGAATTACCAATTGCTTTTGATTGCCTCACAATAATGTCAAGCTGTTTAGATGGGACTGGAGTGAACGGCAGCAAAGGAGCCGGTGAAGGACCATGTTTGAAAAATGTTGGCCTCAAAATGAAAAACCAACCACCTCTGCTGGTCACCACAGCCTTCAATACAATGAATCTCTGTGCGTAATGACACTGCGCTTTGACGATGCACTTCTCTGGGACAGCGGATCAATCTGCGAATCAGAAGCTCTACATGGGATTACAGTCAAGTTGGCACCAATCCAACTCGGCACCACCCAATTCGGCACCGCCCCCGGGATACAGTGGAGTCAGCACCTAGTTAAGTCGGCACCTAGCCAAGTCGACCTCGTGGGGGGGACTCTCAAGTGGCTGAGTTGGTCGGTGCCGACTTGACTGTAAGCTGCTTACAAACTCGGCCAAAAGCTTCTTTTTTTATCATGATGCTGGCTGCGGCGCGACGATTTGCACAGTTTTTATCATGTGCTGCTTCTTCTCACGTAGTAGGCAGGAGACTGGAGGACAAACTGAGTGATTATGGTGACTGACAGGTTAGAGGTGGATAATGGACCTGGAGCTTCATGTTTGACGTTCTGTTTGAACCGAGTAGCTTAGCTACGAGCGTGCAGCACTTGCGACTGTCTGGTCATGTGACCAGATCATGTGCATTTTTCGGTCCATTTTTGGACTATTTTTGGTTCTGCTCGTGAGCAGGGACCACCCGTACTGTGGCGGATATGGTAGGAAGGGACTTGAACACCCCGTCTGCTGATTGGTCCATGACAAGTGCCACTCTAGCTAGTCAAGCAGCCAGCCATCTGTGACTATCTGTTCCACCGGTCACACCGGCAACAACTCCGCAAACCCTTCCAAAAAGTCTACTGAACACCGGTCTTCACGGGAGGAGCAGCGGCTGCTTTCCATCACTGCAGAGGAGGTTCAACGGAACCGAACGGTGCCGTTAGAAATGGAAAAAAAAAGGAAAAAAAAAAGAAAAAAAAAAAAACACCGCGTCATCTTGGAGCGGCTGCTCTCCATCGGCTCCAGACCCCGGTCAGCACCGCGCAAAATGCAAGAAACTGAGGAGGGATTACAGAAAAATAAAGGATCAAAACAGCTGCAGTGGGATCCTGAGGAAGAACCGGCGGTGTTTTGATGCCATGGACCGAATTTATGATCATAGACCGGCGAGAGAAGGCAGAGCAGGCAGGGTGGACAGCGGCTGAGGTGAAGGTGATGGCAAGTTTTAAAACTCTTAACTGTACAGCCACCAGTGTTACCATGCAGTTATCCACCACTGAAATCTGAGGTTTTTGTCTTAAATTTGTATCCACGCAGTGCGCTAGCTGGTTATCATTAGCATGTGGCTAAGCTAGTTAGCTTTGCACCCAGCTGGACATCATATTCCATGTAGCGTTGTCATGTTGCATGAAGTGTGGTTTGTGTGACGTTTCTGCAGGAGGACAGGAGTTGTCCTCCTCTGGGCCCAGGGTGGAGGAGAGAGATGTAGCGTCGACAGGATGGAGCATCCACCTCCGCCCGACTGTCCTGTGTTATGAAGCACACAGCAGCTCTGAGGTCAGCAGCAGCTTTGTTCATACTGTAGATAATGCAGGAAACCATTCAGCATCTATACTGGTATTCTATCAAGTAGAATTCTAGCAAGTATCACATAGATCCGTTCACCACTGCTGCTCCAGCTGGATCCAGGGCCCAGTGGACAGCTTATTGGATGCAGAGCACTGAAATAAATATATGCTGCTGTTTCTGCAGCTCCAGTTTGCTCTGTGAACTGTGGATGTTTACGCTGAACAGCTCTCTCTCCTCCGGTGTTACATTGAATACAAACTGCTGAAGTAACAAAAACTGTTGGACAAACGACAATAGATAATATTGAGTCCATTACAGAAGTGCAGAGACATCAGCTGATAGGCCACACTCTGTATTTACACCCTGGGAATAACATCCAGCAGGGTTTCTGTCCAGGAACGTCTCCACCAGCTGCCACCACAGGGTCTGATGGGTGGATGCAGGGTGTGGGTGGCAGTGCCTTGCTTAACTGCTCTCTTTCCCCCTTTGCTTTTTAACCAGGAGGAGGCTGGAGCTCCACCCAGACCTGACGGAGCCCTGAGAGAAATCCAGGCTTCAGGTGAGCTGGGAGCTGCAGCGTGATGAATGGCATGTCCATCACGAGGAGCAGCAGGAGGAGCGGAAAGATGAAGCAGGGCAGAGAGGCTGAATGAGGCTGATTTGGCCTCCCAGCAGCGCAGCAGAGCCAGGCCTTCAGACGGTCCTGCAGGGGGTTTCTCTGCTAGTTCAGACCCCGAGAATCCAGCATTACACAGGAGCAACTCAACAACTGGTGGTGTTGATGTCCTTTCCAATAAAAACAGTTTTCACCCCATATGTGTCTGAATTTACTGGTTTTTGCTCAACACAAGCACAGCAGTGTTTTTGCATTTGGCATTTCTTTCTAATAGTGATGCACCGAAAATTCGGCCACCTAAATTTTTCGGCCGAAAGAAAAAAATCGCCGAAACAACACGGCCGAAAATAATTGCTGATGATGTGGCGGTAATACTCAAGCAAACCTTTTAATGCTTTGTGTCTGCTTTATTAATGCCTCAAATCAGGTTTTAAAATTTAACTTTTTACAGTGCGCATTTGCGTAGCGTCACCTCTCACTCACACTCCGCACACTCATTTCCCTGATAAACACGCACACACACACCAACACACACAAAATAGTTGTATTATTGACCGTCAATAATAATCAAGAACATATTAAAATTAGTAAAATAAGTCTCCCCGGCTGCGCACCAGGACGGACACCTCCCCACACCCCCGTCCTCACTCTGCTCATTTGATTCTGGGACTGCAGGCTCAACAGGACAAAGGTATTTATTCAGAAAATATGTTCGTTCTAAAATTAATTTTTGGAAACGAGAAATACATGGTTTGCTGTACTTTTTAGAGAATATAATATTTTACCTGAATCTGTAATTGGCACCTCTGGAGACGCTGCAGTGCTCCAACTACCATGTTTACTGTTGTGTTGAGATTTATTACATTAGTTTATTTTTACACCATTTTATGTTATTATTATTTAGTTATAAACTGACAGTAGCCTACAGGAATTCTCTATACCTGAAGTGATGCGTGAGCGCTTCCAGGCACCACTGCAGGTTCTGCTGGACTGTACAACAGCTGGAGGTCGATCGGGCATTTTTGCGGCAGCAAAATTACATTTTTTCGCTGTTTGGCCCGTTCCTGTTCTGTGATTCAGAACGTTCCTCCTCTTCACTCCAGATCGCTGATGTCCGACACGTCTCCGCCATCCGATTCACCCTCACGTACCTCCTGTATCTTTGCTAAAGCTTCTTCCACCTTATATCTCTTCATTATGCCTCATTTTATTGTCTTTCTTTTGGGATTTGGTTGATATTTTTGGCCGTCTGTCTGATTGTCTGCTGTCAGAGCTAGCTCCATGTTCAGATGCGCGCATACGAACCAAAACAAATCAATCGCAGAAAAAAAGCCCTGCGAAGTGTGTCTGTTTTTTATCTTTGGAGGTATAAATGCTTTGTAATATTATGTGTGTCATTGTTAGGACCTTATTTGCTTCAGAAAAACATACAAAACACATATTTAGGAAAAATCAAAGAATTAGAGGACAGGGGAATTATTTTTAACAGATTTATTTTAATTATAAAAACCCAAATGGTCTGTCAGACCATCCTGGCTGTTCTAGTGTTAATCACCGATGTCCAGCCAGCTAGTGAAGTCCCCCATCGCTCCCGGCATCCCAGCGGATGGGCTGTCGGCCAGCGGCCGGCCGCTCCCAGCGTCCCGGCTGTTGGCTCTTGGTGGCACAGCGTGCGGACTGCCAGCCGCTCGCCGTCCTCTCCGGTCGGGAGACTGGAGGACAAACTGTGATTATAGTGACTGACCACAGGATTACTATTTACCATAAGATTACTATTGCAACAACACATTATCAGTAGGGTAAAACTAACCTGTCTCACGACGTTCTAACCCCAGCTCACGTTCCCTGTTAGTGGGTGAACAATCCAACGCTTGGTGAATTCTGCTTCACAATGATAGGAAGAGCCGACATTGAAGGATCAAAAAGTGACGTCGCTATGAACGCTTGGCCGCCACAAGCCAGTTATCCCTGTGGTAACTTTTCTGACACCTCCTGCTGCAGAGGTGGATGCCATTGTTGTTTGCCATTCTGTTTGAACTGGCTATAGCTTAGCTACAAGCAAGCAGAAGTTGTTCGCTCATGTGATCACGTCGCAACGAATTATGGGAACCGCAGTCAAGACAACGGACTGACAACCGGGTGGTCTTTATTACCGTATTTTCTGCAAAAAAGGCGCACTGTTGGGTTTTGAGAAAGTTAGAAGCTTTTATGTGCGCCTTATAGAGCGGAAAATACGGTAGGTTAAATGCCACAGACAGGAACTTTTCCTGTCCTGTTCTACCTAATTGGATGCAGTGGATATTCTGATGAACCAAATCATCCCTGAAGAATATCCCTGAGGAATATAAGCTGATAATTATTCATTTCTTTCGGTCTTTCGGCTTTTGGTCTTTTGGTTTTCGACTTTAGTTTGCTCATTTTTCGGTTTCGGTCAAGAATTTTCATTTCGGTGCATCCCTACTTTCTAAGTAGTGGTGCTGAATGGAGATGAAACAACTTCATTTGTGAAGGTTGCACGTGGTATTATGAATATTGTACATGGTGATTATCATGAACTTCAATCCAGGCAATTCTGCACTGTGACACGTTACAGTAACAGGGTGCTTTATGGAAACACACTTCAGTCTGATTGCTGTTGAAGAGCGAAAGGTAAGGTGGAGCCAGAGTCATGTACATGTAGGGAGAAGCCAGTACTGATTCAGTCTTAGGGCCCGGTCACACTGGCCAAACTTTGCCGGAGCGTTCCTTGAACGGTAGGGAGGAGGGCCGAAAGCTCATCACCGCGCACAAAATGGGAAAAAAAACACTATAACACGGGCGTTGGCTTAGCGGTGCACCGCTGAAGCCAGCGTTGCTTTAGCGTTGGTTTTGCGATAGAGAGCAGCAGAGAGAGGTAGCGAGCGTCGGTATAGCGGCGTTCTGTGACTACGGAGCTGAACGGACTGTTTTGATACAAGTTCTGATTGATTTTTGATAGAAGTGGATAGTTGAAGTTCATCATGCGACATGGACAAAAGAAGAGGAAGGCTGGAGAAGGAAAGGCAGCAGCCTCCAAGAAGATCACTCATTACTGAGCAGGCAGCTGAAGCAATGGAGTCAGTAAATAGATGTGGCCCACTGATTTGTGTCAAGAAATATTCTTACACCCCCTCCAAAGGCTGCAACGGTCAGCCAGACCGTCATACATTTTTTAGTGTTTTTGCGCTTTATTAACATAAATAAACATAAATATTAAGTCAAGAGGATTGGTTGCTATTTTTGGCCGTCTGTCTGATTGTCTGCTGTCAGAGCTAGCTCCCTGTTCAGATGCGCACATATGAACCAAAACAAATCAATCACAGAAAAAAAGCAATGCGAAGTGCGTCTTCTTTATCTTTTGGAGGTATAAATGCTTTGTAATATTATGTGTGTCATTGTTAGGACCTTATTTGCTTCAGAAACCTTATTTGCTTCAGAAAAACATACAAGACACATATTTAGGAAAAGTCAAAGAATTAGAGGACAGGGGACTTATTGTAACAGATTTATTTGAATTATAAAAACCCAACCGGTCTGTCGGACCGTCTTGGCTGTTCTGGTGTTAACAACTGTGAAAAAAATACTGTTTTATATATATTACTTCAACCTTTTTCATTTATTATTCCATTCCACCGTTCCACCAACCCCGTGTCCGCTCGTAGAACGCTTACAACCGCTCCACCGACGTTTGTGCAACGTTTAATCGCCGCCCGGGCAACGCAGCAAAGCAGCGGTGGTCCAGCGTTCAAGACTGCGTTGGCCTGGCGGACCCGAGCGTCCACGAACTTGCGTCTAGCGGTGCCAAACTTGGACTGGGCGTTGGTGGAGTGGGGGTGAACGTTGCCGGGGTGGAAAATTCAACGCTCCTCACCGCTCGGAATATTTTGTGCAGCTCAAAACTTTCAGAGCGGTAGGAGCGCCCCTCCGGTAACACCAGCGGTGGCCGAGCGTTTACGGCGTTGCTTTAACGGAGGCCAACTTCTGTTAAACGGTGGTGAACGGTGGTGAACGGTGGTGAACGGTGACGAGCGGTGATGGATTTTTTTCACCGCTCCAGGGACGCTCCAGCAAAGTTCGGGCGGCGTGACCGGGGCTTTACCCCGTTACATCTTTAAACACAACTGTCACTAACTACAGCCTTATAAAACAATCCCCCTTCTTCTGAGCTGGCCTCATGTTGACAAGCATGTAGTCTCTGCACAATTCCTATGACTAGTTTGAAACTAAACCTCTAACAGCAAACTGTTTTGTCTGTCAGAAAAAAAATATGAATTTTACCCAGTTCTGAGCAGATCTGTGCTTCATATAGAACAGAATAGACTGTATTTATCTCACCATGGAGACATTTAGTTATGGAGGCTCGTAGAACAAATGGGTGCAAATAAATGAGGAAATCTGCAAATAAAGAATAAGTAATAGAAATCTAAAAGAAGAAAAGCCCTAACTTAATATACAACAGATCTAAAATATAACACTACTACTACTACTACTACTACTAAGATACAACTGGAGCTATAATATATAGAAATATGTACAGGTACGAGGGTGGACCCAAAAGAATCCGGAATTTGACTGTAACTTTTTATTTCTGACATTTCAAAATAAAACATCACTGTCGCCTTCAAAATAGTCTCCATCCGCATTAATGCAGCGCTCCAGCCGTGTCTCCCACTTCACGAATGCGTCGTCAGACCCGTGCGTAATTGTGCCATTTTTTGCCGGCTGCGATTTTTCTGTCACCTCCTCCACATCTGCAAACCGCTGTCCCTTCAGCTGCTTCTTCAACCTGGGGAACAAGAAAAAGTCACTCGAGGCTTCATCTGGCGAATAAGGCAGATGGGAGAGGAGATTCATCTCATTCTTCTCCAGAAACTGCGTGAGGCGCAGCGCCGTGTCCGCTGGCGCTCTGTGGTGGTGGATCAACCGGCTCCACTCCGCCACGACGCTCTGCTTCCTCCTCACATCCTCACGGAGCGTCTGAGGACTTCCTGTAGTAGTCCTGGTTTACAGTCTGACCTGGAGGGACAGACTCGCTGTGGACGAGACCCTGGACAGCCAAGAAGCAGCTCAGCATTGTTTTCACGGCTGAGCGGACCTGACGCGCCGACATCTGGCCCTTTTTAAACCACTCGAACCACTCATGGACCTGAGTCTTCCCCAGAGCATCATCCTTGTAGGCTTGCTGCAACAAGCTGAGTGTTTCTGCTGCTGTTTTTTCCCAGTAAAAAGCAGAATTTAATTTTTACGCGCTGCTCTGGCTTCCCAGTCAATGTCACCATTTTGGAAAAAATCGCAGACTACCGCTGCACTCTGTTGCTATAAATAGCGCCTGACAGGCGTCAGTGTCACTCTCGGAGCTCAGATTTCTCACAGATGTGCATGAGGCTTACCTGCAGCACATTTGACGGCCAGAAGTCGGAACTCATTATTATTATTGTTTTCTGACCAAATTCCGGTTTCTTTTGGGTACCCCCTCGTATGTTTTAGAGCAACAGAATGTGTGGATAATAAAGTGTCCATGGTTGATTTGGGGTTCTACAGTGACCATAATATAATATCTATATAGAGTCAACATGGTTCAGACACTTTCTCACCTATTATTTTCAATGACTTTTCCATGACTTCATAATTTGTTACCGAATTTCGATGACCAAAACACAGCCTCACACTTCATTGAAATGTAATTTTATCCAAGTATTGAAATATTAGGAGCTGAGCAGAGCTCCTCAGAGCTCCTCCACTCCTCCGTCTGATGTCTTTTTTTGCCAATTCTGGCGCGTTTGCCGGCGCGTAATGATGTCACTTCCTGTGGCCATTCGTCACCCTGCCTACATTACAACAGGAACCCCGCAGCATGATTGACGCACACTAGATGGTGGGCAAATAACATTTACAACAAAATACATGTTTTCGGAATGTAAAAAATTGTTTAAGAATAATGATTGATAAACGAACAATGTTGATCAGAAATGAACAAAGCAGCATAAACATAATGCAATACAAGTATTATGTTGTGGTTGTGAAGTCCAGATTCCTTCCTGTCCTGGAGCCACAGTGAGTGATCGTCATGCAGCTTCTTCAGTCTTCCTAGGTTTCCACTGATGGGGTAAAAATAAATTAATTGTACTGTCTGACCAAACTTCAGGGGTGGAGAACATTAGAATAAAATTATAATGCAGGCGTCTGGTTTGACAACGCCGCCTGGTCACATGATCTGGTCACATGACCAGACAGCCGCTTGCGCTGCGCGCTTGTAGCTAAGCTACTCGGTTCAAACAGAGCTTCAAACATGAAGCTCCAGGTACATTATCCACCTCTAACCTGTCAGTCTCCATAATCACACAGTTTGTCCTCCAGGCCCGGCCTGCTACGTGAGGAGAAGCGGCGCAGCCGGCACATAAAAAAACTGTGCAAATCGTCACGGCACAGCCGGCATCGTGATTAAAAAAAAAGAAGCTTTTGGCCAAGTTGGTAAGCGGCTTACAGTCAAGTCGGCACCGACCAACTCGAGAGCCCCCCCGCCCAACTTGGCTAGGTCCCGACTTCACTAGGTGCCGACTTAACTAGGTGCCGACTTGACTGTATCCCGGGGGCAGTCCCGACTTGGATTGGTGCTGACTTGACTGTATCCCCTCTACATGTATTGTCACTGCAGTGAGAATCACCACATTGATAGTCCAGTGCAGCCTGAAGTCTTTTGTATTGAATGTATTTCATGATTGGCGACACACAGTCGGCCTTGAGCAAGTTACACAGACAGTGTACAGCAGTACGGCACATCACTGCAGGGTGGAAGATGCTGGCAAGAAAGGCATACATGGAACGCCATAACCAGGTTGAAAGGGAGAAGCTACAACACTGCCGACTGATGATTGGTAGTAACGAAAGTCACTCTGGACAAACCTGCTCGCAACAGCGCGAGCAGGGAGTCGCAGCTGTGACATATTAATGGACAGACGAGGACGTGGAGCGGCTGCTGCGGCTCCGCTGCTGCAGTAGCCACTTCAGTGGGAAGAGATTCGCCTCGGCCGCCAGCTGGGATTGAAAGTTCCAAAATCATCAATGTTATAATAAAGAAATAAAATACGCCGACCCGGAAGACGCTCCCCGGATCACCGCCGTCACCTGCCGGTACACCACCACAGCTAGCCTGGACACAGATGTGGCTTGCCGGATTACTGCCGTCACCTGCTGGTACACCACCACCGCTGGCCTGGGACGCTTACGGGGCTCCCCGGATCACTGCCCACGCTCCCCGGATCACCGCCATCATCTGCTGGTACACCACCGCTGTTAGCCGCTGTTAGCCTGGACGCTTGTCGGATCATCGCGGGCAACAACCACAGTAGCTCGGCACCAACAAGCCCAGGGATCGGTGCGAGTCACCAGGTCAAGCTCAAGCTCCAACTCTGAGCAAAAAAGGCAAAATGCCACCGAGAAAACATCTGGATTTTGGAGAGGACTTAGAAGACATTAAAAAACATTAAACTGTATGTCTACAAAGATGTCACGTTTGGATGAAGTTTTGGAGGAGGTCAAAAGCCTGAGAGAACTTGTGAAAGAAAAGGACAAAATCATAAAACAACTTGAGCAATGTGTGGAGGATCTGGAGCAGTACTGCAGGAAAGAAGATGTGCTGATTAGTGGATTACAAACTAAACGTTGGTCATATGCCAGAGTAGTGAATCCAGGTGAAGCCTCATTAGAAAATGCACCACCAGAGGAGCTCCGAATACTGGAACAAGTCACTGATTTTTTCCACCAAAAAGGTATTAACATACACCATGATACAGTATCTGCCTGTCATACAATTCCAAACAGAAATAGTAAAAACAAACCATCTATTATTATAACATTTATAAACAGAAAACATAAAAATATTCTCCTGAAACAAGCAAAGAAATTGAAAGGCAGAAATGTGTATGTTAACGAACACTTGAAAAAAACCAATGCAAGAGAAGCAAGGTTCTTAAAAAAAACACAACAAAATAGTGGCAACTTGGGTTTGGAATTGTAGAGTCTGGATACGGGTCATAAAAGGAACAAATGCAATACAAATCAGGAACATGGATGATCTGGTGAAATACAAATAACTCAAATGAATGGACTTGTGTTTAAACATCATAAAGGACTGGAGAAAGCAATAGACAATCATGGATCAGATTTATGAATCAGACAGAAACCTAAATGAAACCCAATAACATTTAATCTCCAAGGACTGTGAATACGATACTGAGGACAAATTTAATGCCCAGCACACTGAAGCAGATACCTTGTCAATTTTTCATGTTAAAAATCGAAGTCTCTACAGTAAATTAGCAGAAATGAATGATTACCTGAATAATTTCAAGAAAAAATTCAATATCATTGCAGTAACGGAAACATGGTTCAGGGATGATGTAATGAGCGAAGTCACTCTCAATGGTTATGAGCTTTCTGCAGTGAATCGAATAGGTAAAAGAGGAGGTGGTGTGGCTTTATATCAATTCAATTCAATTCAGCTTTATTTATGAAGTGCCAATTACAACATGGTCGTTTCTAGACACTTTTACAGAGAAACCCAGCAGATCCACATGAGCAAGCATAAGCGACTGTGGAAAGGAAAAACTCCCTTTTAACAGGAAGAAACATTTGCAGAACCAGGCTCAGAGGTGGCGGCTTTCTGCTATTCCGGTTGGGGTGAGGGGACAGAAAGAGAAGGAGATAGGACAGACAGGTTCTTGTATCTACATACATTTCATATATAAACACAGGGTACAGAGGCTACAAGAGTAACAATCATCAATGGCATGTAGCAATACAATAAAATTACATTAGTACAGTGAAATTACATTGAAACGAGAGAAGGAGCAGAACTCGGAGCCGGTTCCACATGGTAGGAGCCCAGGGTTAAGTAAACGCTTACACTTTATATGTGAGTTCGGATTTGAAATGTAAACCTGTAAATGACATAACATTGAATGAAAATGATGGCATTGAAATTGTAACAGTTCAAATTATATCTACAGCTGAGAAAAACATTTTGATAAGCTGTGTATATCACCCACCAGACAACTGTGCACAACAATTCACTGATAATTTAATGGAACGGTTTAAGAGACATAGAAATAAAAAGCAGATTATATGTGGTTACTTTAACATTAACTTAGGAAACAAGTATGGTTATAAAGTAATGGATTTTTTAAGTGCAATGAATAGTATGGGACTTTTTCAACTGATACATAAACCAACAAGAATTACAGCCAAGAGTGCAACTATCATTGATAACATTTTTACTAATATTACTGGAGACATTGTGTTGAGTGGGATCCTACAGTCTGACATAAGTGACCATCTAGCCATATTTGCTGTGTTGGGGTTTACGATTGGTAATTGGGAATAAATTACTAAAGTATTGATTACTGAGAGTAATTGAATACTTTAAGTAATTTAGTTACTTATTAATTTGGGTAAATTTTGATTTACCAATTAATAATTGCAGGTCATTCACAGTGGATCACCAATAACAATCAATTACGGCGTAATAAACTGTTTAAAGCGAAGCACCAAGTAATTTAACCCAACATCAATTATTATTAATCAGAATAAATGGTTATTTATTCGCTAATAATGTTGAATAATCAGCTATTTGGGAATGGAGTAGACCACAGAGTGATTTAACCATTAACTTACTGACGAGCAGCTGACGAGAAACTGTTTCTTTCAATTGAGAAAAATCTCTAAACTTAGGAAAATGGTCTCATTCAATGATTTAGAGCTCATCATTCATGCTGTTGTCTCTTTGCGCTTAGACTACTGCAACAGCTTGTTCTCATGCCTGAATAAGAAAGAGCTTTCGAGGCTGCAACTTGTGCAAAACTCTGCAGCAAGAATCCTGACCCGCACAAACAGATGGACCCGCATTTCTCCCATTTTGAAGGAGCTTCATTGGCTGCCAGTCTCTTATAGAGTTAACTTTAAGATTTTGGTTTTAACCTTTCGGGCCTTGCACGACCAAGCTCCCTCTTATATTCGCGATCTGCTCCAGCCTTACTCCCCTGTGAGGGCTTTAAGGTCTGCGGACCAGAATCTCTTAAAGGTGCCGCGTACCCGCTTTAAGACCAGAGGAGCCCGATCATTCCAGGCCGTTGCTCCCAGGCTCTGGAAGGATCTCCCGCTCTCTCTTCGATCAGTTGTGACTGTTGACACTTTTAAGTCACAACTTAAAACTTTTTTATTCTCTCAAGCATTTGCTTAGTTTTTCGGGCCTGTTTTTGATCACATTTTTAGTGCTGCTTATTTATGTATGTGTATCTAATTGTTGTCTTATTTATGTATGCTGTGAAGCACCTTGTGACTTTGTGTCTGTGAAAGGTGCTATATAAATAAACTTTACTTACTTACTTACTTACTTACTTACTGATTAACAAGGTGTTATTAATTAATTAATAATGCCACAAATTACCAATTACTGGAAATGGGTAAATTACAGAAAATGAGCTGAGGGAAGTTGTGAATTATGCATTAAATAAACCTGCGGGTTATTTAATTGATAATTCCAGGGCACCACCTCGTTAGAGGAACATTCATTACCAATTTTCAGTCTCAAAGATGGAAAGATAATTTAAGCTGGTGGTTAATCTTTGGATAAACACCGTTAAATTATCAGAGAAGGTGTAAGATCGAGCATAGACTGTTCAGCCATGGGCATTTGTCACAAGACCACCAAAAAGAGAAGCATGAATCATTCAGTTCAGTTAATGAGCGTTTATTAACAATGTCTATCACTATTTAACACATCTAATCAACAAAACAAAACATTCAAAACTTGCAAGTCGTGTGTGTGTGTGTGTGGGTGCGTCTGGAGATGGACAAGGAGGGTGTTAACCATTCGGAGCGTGGCCCGGTTGGGTCACAAGCGCCCTCGTGAGGTGGGACCGTGGTATTGCACCCTTATCTTGTTTTCTTGCGCTGTGAGGAGAGATGAGCGGCCATTACATGAGGGTTTCTTTGTTCTGAGCACATGGTGGAGGAAATGGGCAGCCATTTCAGGTTCTGGGGGACAAGATGGCTTTGGCCTCCTGCTGGGAGGAAGAAGTTTCTCTCTTTGTTCTAGAGAGCTTCAAAGTCTGCTGCATCTCTACCACGGCGGGGGTCATGTCTCCTTCATGACGGGGGACAGTATTCGCAGACAGCATGACTCCGGGTCATGCCTTGAAGGGCCTGCTGTGCTGAACAGGGCGAAACTGACAGAAATATTTCTGGTCAAGTTTGGCATCCCAACAGCTGTGTGCAGGTACAAGCATAATATAAAGCAAAGTAAGAGTAAATTAATATCAAGAAACAGATCAGCGAAAGCACTAAGAGCATTAAATGAAGATCTTATGGACCAAAATTGGGATGCAGTCTATGTTGATGATGTTAATGAAGCCTACAATAGCAATAAACGCATGTTTGTTAGTACTGTTATTGATTTGTATAACAAAAATTGTGCATTAATAACAAACAAAAAGAATAGAAATTATAAACCATGGATGACAAAGGGAATAAAAAATGTTTGTAATAAGAAAAATTACTAATACAGATGTTTTTGAAAGAACAAACAAAAGAAGCTGAAAACAAGTATAAGAAATATAAAAACAAACTAGTATGGATAATTAGAAAGAGGAGGAAAGATTACTATAGTGAACATCTGAATGAAAACAGAAATAATATAAAGTCAACTTGGGGAATATTAAACAAGGTAATAAACACAAAAGAAAAAACAAAGTTCTATCCAAAGTAATTTGTACAAGACAATATTTAAATATATGATGAAAAAGAAATTACTAATGAATTTTGTGAATACTTTGCTAATGTGGGACCAAATCTCACAACGAATATTCCAAAAAATTCTAATACAGATGAAAAATTAATAAATAATCAAATAAACAGTATTTTTCTTGAAAAGGTGGAAATGGAGGAAATCCTAAAAAAAATGTGCAAAACTTTGGAAATAAGAGATCGACTGATGGTGAGGGGTTGGATATGATCATTGTGAAAAATATAATCGAATCTGTAATTGAGCCATTCACTCACATTTGTAATCAATCATTAACAATTGGAGTTTTCCCTAATAAAATTAAATTGGCCAAAGTCATACCCTTGTATAAAACTGGTGACAAGCACAACTTCTCTAACTATCGTCCAATCTCATTACTTCCACAGTTTTCAAAAAGATTGGAGAAAGTATTTTTAACAAGACTTGCCAATTTCTTACAGAAACAAAATATTTTGGATAATAGTCAATATGGTTTTCGGGCTAATCATTCAACAGCACTGGCAATAATGGAATTCACAGAAAAAATTGTAACAGAGATCAATAACAATAATTATTTGTTAAGTATTTTCATTGATTTACAAAAAGCTTTTGGTGTTATCAATCATTCAAAATTACTAAAAAAAAAATAGTAAGTATGGCATCCGAGGAGTAGCTCACCATTGGCTTTCAATTTACTTGGAAAACAGAAACCAATATGTACATATTAATGACACTAAATCTGAACGACAGGAAATTAAATGTGGTGTGCACCAAGGTTCGATACTTGGGCCAAAGTTATTCGTTTTGTACATGAATGATTTTGCTGCAGTGTCCAACCTTGGAAAAATTCTATTTGCAGATGATACCACACTATTTCATTCAGGTAAAAGTATACAAGAAGTCACAACAGTAGTGAATGAAGAATTGAAAGTAAAAACACACTGGTTTGATCTAAACGGATTGATCCTAAATGCCAAAAAAACACATTTTAAGTTGTTTGATAATAAAAAGGAAAAAGTAAAACTTGAAATAGATGGAGTTGAAATTCATCGTGTGACAGAAACAAAATTCTTAGGAGTGATGATTGATGATGATCTAAAGTAGAAATCTCACATTAATTACACCAAAGGGAAAATTGGGAAAACCATTTCTGTGTTACACAGAATTAAATGTCTTTTGAACAGTTGTGCTTTGTTAACATTGTATAACACTTTGATTTTACCTTATCTCATGTACTGTGTTGAAGTGTGGGGTACAACATGCAAAACTTATTTACAGACAATTGTCATGTTACAAAAAAGGGCTTTAAGGATAATTACAAATAGTCATAATCGAGAGCCGTCTAATCCATTATTTTTTAAACTGAAGGTATTGAAAGTTCATGATATTGTTGATTTAAAGCGATACTTCAACATTTTAGCAAATTGGCCCATTTAGGGCAATTCCCTCATCATTTAGAACAGCCTACTTACTTTTTTTGTGAGGGCGAGCTATTGTTTATTCAGCGGTGGGTCTGAGGAGAGCTTCATGGCGGACACAATGGAAGTGGATGGTATTTTTGTTCCCCCTCGTCAAACTCATCAAATACACAATCCAACAACCCCAAAACACTTTGGTGGACACGTTATAATCCTCACACCAACAAGTGAACACCAACAAATAATATTGTAGCGTTACGACACTGAAGCAAATACTGGGAACTACTTTTTCTTTTGAAATCACTACGCCCAGACACCATGTTTAGTAAGTAGTTCCGTCTTAGCAATCTTCGCAAAAAACACTCAATCTTGTAATTTGGCATTAATATTCCACAGCGTAGTGAATGTGTGGATTATAACGTGTCCACCAAACTGTTTTGGGGTTGTTGGATTGTGTATTTGATGAGTTTGACGAGGGAAGCAAATGTACCATCCACTTCCATTATGTCCGTCGTGAAGCTCTCCTCAGACCCACCGCTGAATAAACAACAGATCGCCCTCACAAATAAAGTAAGTATGCTGTTGAAAATGACGAGGGAATTGCCCTAAATGGGCCAATTTGCCAAAATGTTGAAGTATTGCTTTAAGTATCTTAAAAATAATGTACAAGGCAAAGTGGAATTTATTGCCTGTAAATCTTCAGAAGATATTTGAAATAAGAACTAGTATATACAATCTTAAAGGAATAGACGTGTTTAAAAAACCCAGGTTCAGAACTAAAGCCAAAGAAAGAAGCATTGCGGTGAAAGGAGTGAACTTATGGAATGCTCTATAACAGGAAATCAAAGAGAGCAAAACAATTATGTCATTTAAGAAACATATAAAAAATTCAACATCGAACAAATATGAAAACGAAAACTAAGTTGTTGCAGGTGAAAATTTGGATTTAGTGAAAATGAGTTTTGAAGTATTGTTAATTTGTATCTGTTTTGTTAATTTGTATGTAAAGGGGCAGATATAATAAGATTGTTCTTCTTTCTGCTCCTTTTCTTTCATTTGTTTTGTGATGACATTGATGTATTTTCATCTATTTTTGTTATTGTTGTTGTTCTTGTGTTGTTGTTTTAAATGAAAGAAACAAATAAACAAAGCTAAACTAAACTAAACAGTTCATCAGATGGAGAAATTCTAGCTTGTTTTATGTATGTGCCACTTTACCTGTTTGTATGTGTGTGTGTGTGTGTGTGTGTGTGTGTGTGTGTGTGTGTGTGTGTGTGTGTGTGTGTATATATATATATATATATATATATATATACTGTATATATATATTAGGGATGGGACGAGATCTCATGTCACGAGATCTCACGAGATCGAAATGCCACGAGATCTCGCGAGATCGAATGCCGCGAGATTGAGTATGTTTATATGCAGGCAATAACTCTTCATTAACTGGAATATTGACGGAATAATATATTACATAGCGCACAGCCATATAAACATGTGCAAAACCCTGAATATGTTCATATTCATATTTAAAAACCCGGTCGAAAGGGACATGAAATACTGTTCTGCGCATGTTCTATCCGCAAGGAATCTTGGTCTTTTGAGTCCACAAACTACTTGTGATACAGTTTAATTGCTACGACGTAAAGAAAATGTGCGGAAACGATCGTTCAGTTCTTCTCTTTTATTGAAAAAACGGTGCATCGCATCAACAAACATTTTACCACGTCTTGCCGGCTCACACTCTTTTTCTAACAACATGCAGAGAGAGCCTGCAGCGGCTCTGTGGTGTCTGTGTAAAATAAGGTTGAACATGCAAACAGCACACCTAGTGGCATGAAGTGCAAATGCAGTCATGACGTCGTCTGTGCGCCACGGTTTGAACGTGAATAGGTGAACTAGGCAGCCGCCTAGGGCGCAGTGCACAGGGGAGGGTGCTGTGGCCATACAAGGGACGCCCCGACGCTCCGTGTGAGCACTGCTCTGCGCCGCTCCAACGCTGCATGTGAGTACCACACCGCTCCCCACAGCTCAGCATCAACCCCCCCCCCCCGGTCTCGTCTCGTGGACTCAATCGTCTCGTGAAATTTGTGTCTCATCCCACCCCGTGTATATATATATATATATATATGTCCATATATACACACACACACACACATATATATATATATATATATATATATATATATATATATATATATATATATATATATATATATATATATATATGTATATATGGGCTGTCGCGGTAAACTGGTATTGATGATAATCGTGGTATTAAAAAATGAAATGCGCACATGATAATATCGCATAGAGGATCCAGTGCCACTTGAAACGTGTTGAAGTGTATTTTCAAAATCCACTCCTGTTCTTCCGTCCTGCTTCGTCTCCCTCCTGCAGCATCCCAACCTCTCCCCCTCCCCTCAGATATAAACACAGCAGAAGTAGCGGTAGCGGCACGGCTCCTAGCTAGCGTGGCTCCCAGTTAGCGAGCGTCACGAGTGAACTAAACATGTCGGCAGTGGCTGACAACGACAGCGAGACAGTCCCGTAACCCGAAAAAAGTGTGTTTAGCAACACTGACTGCACGTCGATGCAAGCCGGGTAGTAGTGGGGCCCTGTAGCGGAGCCAGAGTCGGGGCAAGGGGGCGGTCGTCCCAGGGCCCACAAGGTCATCGGGCCCCGTTTCATGTGATGTGTTCACATTTACTCGTAAATAAATTCTTATAATAAAATGTGCAGTGTGTGTGAGAAGGTATACGCATATGATTGTGGGCTCCAATTTGCCAATTCTTACATTACGACTGTCCATGAATGAATCAGAGCTATAAGCAGCGCTAATTGGCTGTGCAGCATGAACAAGTTTTTTCTTTTGCACTTGATCTGAACTCTTTGGAGGGAAGTTAAACAGTATGCTAAACACTATGCTAGCTGCTAGCAGTACTACCCAAAACCTAAAATCGGAGCCATTGGTGAGTCAGTGAAACCTTCAAAAATATTATCTTTATCAGAATGCTCTGGTCTTAAACACCCTATTTGAATGTGCCTTGTGTTGCCCTCAACTATAAGAGACCGCCGCGTCTATTTTTTTTCTAATATACGTGAATTCCAAAAGATATAGATCGCTGTGTCTATATCCATCTGAATATATTGTGTAATTTTAGACCAGCTGTGTTCATTTTATATTTAAGCTGTATCAAAGATGGTACAGATTTAGCCAGTGAGTTTTTAATCTCAGTTTTCAGCACCATGGACAGCGACGCTCCGAGATTGACACCTGTATTAATTTTACCATTCAAACAATACCTCATGCTACCATCAAACGACACACTGGACGTGTCGAGAATGCTCCGCCCCCTCTGTACTGAGACCCACGCTCCGCCTCTGGTGGGGCCCCATTAAGTAGGTTCCAGACGTGTCATTGTAATG
Organism: Salarias fasciatus; assembly: GCF_902148845.1. Lineage (NCBI taxonomy): Eukaryota > Metazoa > Chordata > Actinopteri > Blenniiformes > Blenniidae > Salarias > Salarias fasciatus. Next base: position 1,249,371 of record NC_043756.1, on the reverse strand, counting down.
TGTCCGGGGGGTTTCAAGTTGTGTCGCTGATATCCGCCGTCTTCTCCGCCGGCCCCCTTCTAGCAACTAACCGGTGAGTACTCGGAGAAGGGCCCCATGCGGGGCATTTTCGACACGTTGTTGCAGCGTCTAGTGTAGCGCCTTAAATTTGTCATTGAAATTGACTGATGTCAGCCGTTCCTCGGGACCCCCTTCAGCTTGGGGCCCGAGCCAGTAGCGGCGCCTCTGGCTGGAGAGAAGCAGCTGCTGCGCTCATTCCGCCTTGGATTTAAACAAACAAACAAACAAAAATTCTCTGCAGTGTGGTGGTGGTACAGGATTTCACCCCAACGGGGCCCGTGGGTTTTCATAACCCACCAACCCAACGTAAATTACACCTCTGCTGTGGATCCTCTGTTAATCAGTTCATCAGATTTTAATTAGTTGAGTGTAACTACACTTTTGGTATGCAGTTGTACAGTTACTGTTCTCATATTGTTTCAACACCTCATTTGACAGGTATTCTGAATGTAATTCATCTGGGAATAGAGAGAAAACAAACAAAAATAGAATTAAAGATGAATCTGAATGTTTGTACCATTATTAGTTAAATTCTTGCCGATATCGTGATAATATCGTTATCGTGATATTTTTTGCCCATGATTATCGTGAAGAGAAAATTTGATATCGTGACAGCCCTAATATATATATATATATATATATATATATATATATATATATATATATACAGTATATATATATATATATATATATATATATATATATATATATATATATATATATATATGTATGTATCCATGTGCCTACTTATCTTGGCCGCTATGATGCCTGATAGGAGTTTCCATCTGGTGCTGAGGCAGGTTATAGGCCGGTAGTTTGATGGTATTGTTCCCTTCTGGGTGTCCTTCATGATGAGGACTGTCCAACCTTGGGTTAGCCACTCTGGATGGGTCCCTCATATTAGCAGTAAGTAAGTTAAGTTTATTTCTATAGCACCTTTCACAGACAAAACAGCCTCAGAGTGCTTCACAGCATAAATAAATAAGACAACAATTAAATACACATAGATAAATAAGCAACACTAAAATATGAGATCAAAACAGGCCCGAAAAACTAAGCAAATGCTTAGGAGGATAATAAAGTTTTGAGTTGTGTTTTAAAAGTGTCAACAGACACAACTGAATGGAGAGAGAGCGGGAGATCATTCCAGAGCCTGGGAGCAATGGCCTGGAATGATCGGGCTCCTCTGGTCTTGAACCGGGTACGCGGCACCTTTAAGAGATTCTGGTCCACAGACCTTAAAGCCCTCACAGGGGAGTAAGGCTGGAGCAGGTCGCCAATATAAGAAGGAGCTTGGTCGTGCAAGGCCCGAAAGGTTAAAACCAAAATGTTAAAATTAACTCTATAAAAAACTGGCAGCCAATGAAGCTCCTTCAAAATGGGAGATATGCGGGTCCATCTGTTTGTGCGGGTCAAAATTCTTGCTGCAGAGTTTTGCACAAGTTGCAACCTCGAAAGTTCCTTCTTGTTCAGACATGAAAACAGGCTGTTGCAGTAGTCTAAACTCAATGAGACAAACACATGAATGATGAGCTCTAAGTCATTGAATGAGACCATTTTCCTACGTTTAGAGATTTTTCTTAATTGAAAGAAACAGTTTCTCATCAGCTGCTTGCAGTGCTCCACTAGAGACATGTCTTTATCAAAGAAAACACTCAGATTTCTAAGACTGGAATTAGCAGACTGCCCTAGGTCAAGGTACTGTTTGATCCCTGGAACTGAGACATCAGGGGCGATGATGGTTCATTTCTGTTGCAAGGCGTTCATGTAGTGCAGTTAGCTTCTTAAGCCAGTAGGTGTGAATCTTGTCGGGCCCTGGAGCTGTCCAGCTCTTCATTTTGGCCACTCTTGCCTGTACATCTGCTGTTGTAATCACTACTGGGTCTTGTTCTGGGAGGTTGCTGTGCTCTGCCTGCAGGCCTGCCAGCCATTGGGCATTGGCGTTGTGTGACACTTCTTTCTCCCAGATACTCTTCCAGTATTGCTCAGTCTCAGCCCTGGATGGGTCTGCTGTGGTCTTACTACCCTGCCAGTGAGAGTAGACCTTAGCTGGATTGTTGGAGAACACCCTGTTTATTCTCCTGGTCTCTACTTCTCTCGTGTATCTCTTTAGGCGGGTGGCTAGGGCTGTGAGTCCTTGCTTAGCAATCTCCAGTGCCTCAGTTATTGACAGCTTTCTGTTTTTCTTGGGCAGTTCTTTCTTGAGATTCACCCCTCTGCTTAGTTCTGTGAGGAAGCTGACTTCTCTCCATGTTGCCATGATTTTTGCCTCTAGCCTTCTTCTCCATGGAGGTTCTTGGTCGCTCCGGCTACTCATGCTGTTCATCTTGTAGCCAAGCATCTCTAGGATAACTGTCGCTGTTGCGTATATCAGCTGATTGGTTTCAGTGATGGTGCTGGTAGGGATAGTAAGCAGTGCTGTGTTCACATCTTCCAGTAGAGATTCCGATGGTACTCTATCATTACTTAGCACCTCATCAATCTACAACTGTGACAGTAAGTTCCTCTTGCGGATATTCGAGCACTGACTGTTTCTTAGTCCGCTTAGATGTTGGGTTTCGAAGTGACCATTGTTCCCACATTCTCTGCATATATCCCCTTTCGCTGGGATTACTGCTGTAGTAGCATTCCATTAACGCTGTGTTCTCCGACCTGCTCCACGAGTGTCTTGTTCCGGTAGCCAATTTCTCATCAGTATGCCCTGGTTCCACAACAACTGATGCGGACCTTGTTGATCCGGGTGACGTCCGAGCCGGTATGACTTTTTCATTTAGGCACATGGATCAGTACTTGAGTAAAGCACAAAAAGGGATTGGCAATAACATCAGGGGGGCCAAACACCAGCTACTGGTTGACAGGGCAATCGCCCAAGACTGCAAGGCCCGCAGCACCAACCTGTGCACTGCCTGGATTGATTACAAGAAAGCCTATGACTCAATGCCACACACGTGGATACTGGAGTGCTTGGAACTGTACAACATTAACAGGACTCCAAGGAGCTTCATTCAGAACTCAATGGGGCTGTGGAAGACAAGTCTAGAGGCCAACTCAAAGCCAGTGGCACAGGTGAGCATCAAATGCGGCATATACCAAGGTGATGCCCTGTCCCCCCTTCTGTTCTGCATAGGCCTGAACCCCCTCAGCCAGATCATTACCAAGAGCGGCTTTGGATATCGGTTCAAGAGCGGAACAACTGTCAGCCACCTCCTCTACATGGATGACATCAAACTGTATGCCAAGAATGAGCGTGACATCGACTCCCTGATTCACCTCACCAGGATATACAGCAATGACATCGGGATGTCGTTTGGACTAGATAAGTGTGGAAGGATGGTATCTAGAAGAGGGAAGGTGATCACAACTGAAGGAGTTGAATTATCTGAAGGTAACATAACAGATGTGCAGGAAAGCTACAAGTACCTGGGGATCCCACAGGTAAATGGTAACCATGAGGAGGCAGCTTGAAAGTCAGCCACAGAATACCTACAGAGAGTAAGACAGGTCCTGAAGAGTCAGCTGAATGGCAAAAAGAAGATCCAGGCCATAAACACCTACGCCCTACCAGGAATCAGATACCCTGCTGGCATAATATCCTGGCCACTGGAAGAAATGCAAGCCACTGATATCAAGACAAGAAAGCTCCTTACAATGCACGGAGGGTTCCACCCTAAGTCCAGCATACTGAGGCTATACACAAAGAGAAAGCAGAGAGGCCGAGGACTAGTGAGTGTCAGAGCCACTATCCAGGAGGAAACCAAGAGCCTCCATGAGTATAGCAAGAAGATGGCCCCCAGTGATGATCTGCTAAGTCCGGGTTCCTCAATTAGCGGACCGCGGTCCACGACCAGACTGCGGCACACCTCGCTGCGGACCCAGGGCAAATGGCACTTTTCCACAAAAAAAAAAAAAGAAAAGAAAAAAAATCTTTCTTTAAACATATATTATTTTTATTAATCACCAATCTATCGCTATGTGCTACTATTCTATCGCTACTTTTGTTTAATTTTTAATCAAATATCTCTCATGTTCCCACTTCTGTTGTATTCAGTCACTCAGCGCCCTGCGTGCTGTGTGTGTGTGTACGTGCATGCATGTGTGTGTTTGAGAGACGAGGGAGACAGCGCTGACTGGCTGTTACCTGAGTGACAGAATATTATGGGCTGTCATCTCTCTGACAACGATGCGCTGATTGGCTGAGAGAGCGTGCATGCTGCTTGCAAAACGGGGCGGACAGCACCTTCGACCTGCCTTGTACATGACCGACATTAATAAATGGACCCAGGGCTGGTCCCAGGCATAGGCGAACTAGACGGCAGCCTAGGACGCAATGTACGGGGGGCGACGCCGTGGCAGTACAAGGGGCGCCCCCACGGTCCGTGTTCCGTGTGAGCACCGCCCTGCACCTCTGCACCTCTGCTCTGCGGCGCGCTCCGTCGCACCGCACTGCTCGGCACTGCCCAGCATTGCTCGGTATCGCTACCCACCCCCCCACCGCCATGCTTGTATGTAGAAAACAAATGTGGACCTTCAAGATTTGTATTTGAGGACCCCTGTGCTAAGTGAATGCCTCAGACATCAAAAGCCCAGTAAGGAGGACTCAGAGGAGCTATCATGGGCAGACAAAGCCCTGCATGGCATATACCACCGACAAATTGAAGAAGTGGCTGACATTGAGAAAACATACCAGTAGCTGGAAAAAGCTGGAC